>NC_060125.1:390223007-390526037 GCF_021461395.2 Schistocerca americana
ACAAGAGCCAGCTCGATTAGTGAAAGTGTTCAAGATGTCCTACTGCGATCCTTTTTCTCGAAAATTATTGCTTAGGTGTGTCTGATAAAATGTTCGTTTAACCCGAGAGAGGTCGAACACTTTGTTCCCGAGAATAGAGGAGGGCTCAACTTTACAGCATCTTATTTCCAGATTCTGAACTGGCCATGTACGTCCTAAAGTCGCATAATGTCACATTTTCAAAAACCTGAGGAATCTATATGGCTAGATTTAAACGCACTGAAGATAGCTATTCAATAGCTGTAATATAGTTATGCAGTAAAAAAAAGAAAAAAAAGAGATTAGGTTTGCGACTGACTGCTAAATCCAGTTTTCTCTTTCACCCAATTTGTGTATCGCTCTCTTGTTCGGTTTCAGGAAGCCAAATGCCAGAACACATTTGGTGAGCCTCTTGAATTTGTGCGTGCAACTGTCCGATTGGCTAACTTCAGTGCTAATTAACTGAAAAGCGGTGCAACGCATCGAATCTTTTTATTCACAATTATTTCTGAGGGCAGCTTACCCTGCAATACCCATACAAGCTTTGCAAACTATTTCCGATGACTCTGTATACAGGGCGGTCCATTGATAGTGACCGGGCCAATTATCTCATGAAATAAGCATCAAACGAAAAAACTACAAAAAACCAAACTCGTCTAGCTTGAAGGGGCAAACCAGAAGGCGTCATGGTTGGCCCGCTAGATGGCGCTGCCATGGGTCAAACGGATATCAACTGCGTTTTTTTAAATAGGTACCTCCATTTTTATTACATATTCGTGTAGTACGTAAAGAAATATGAATGTTGTAGTTGGACCACTTTTTTCGATTTGTGATAGATGGCGCTGTAACAGTCACAGACGCATAACTGCGTGGTATTACGTAACATTCCGCCAGTGCGAACGGTATTTGCTTCGTGATACACCCGTGTTAAAATGGACCGTTTACCAATTGCGGAAAAGGTCGATATCGTGTTGATGTATGGCTATTGTGATCAAAATGCCCAATGGGCGTGTGCTATGTGTACTCCTCGGTATCCTGGGCGACATCATACAAGTTACCGGACCGTTCGCCGGAAAGTTACGTTATTTAAGGAAACAGGAAGTGTTCAGCCACATGTGAAACGTCAACCACAACCTGCAACAAATAATGATGCCCACGTAGGTGTATTAGCTGCTGTCGCGGCTAATCCGTACATCAGTAGCAGACAAATTGCGCGAGAATCGGGAATCTCAAAAACGCCGGTGTTGATAATGCTACATCAACATCGATTGCACCCGTACCTTATTTGTATGCACCAGGAATTGCATGGCGACGACTTTGAACGTCGTGTACAGTTCTGCCACTGGGCACAAGGGAAATTACGGGATGTCAGATTTTTTGCACGCGTTCTATTTAGCGAAGAAGGGTCATTCACCAACAGCGGTAACGTAAACCAGCATAATAAGCACTATTGGGCAACGGAAAATCCACGATGGCTGCGACAAGTGGAACATCAGCGACCTCGGCGGGTTAATGTATGGTGTGTCATTATGGGAGGAAGGATAATTGCCCCCATTTTAGAGATGGCAATCTAAATGGTGCAATGTATGTTGATTTCCTACGTAATGTTCTACCGATGTTACTACAAGATGTTTCACTGCGTGACAGAATGGCGATGTACTTCCAATATGATGGATGTCCGACTCATAACTCGCTACGGTTGAAGCGGTATTGAATAGCATATTTCATGACAGGTAGATTGGTCGGCGAAGCACCACATCATGAACCGCACGTTCACCGGATCTGATGTCCCCGGATTTCTTTCTGTGGGGAAAGAAGGTTATTTGCCATCGTGATCCACCGACAAAGGCTGACAACATGCGTCAGCGCATTGTCAATGCATGTGCGAAGATTACGGAAGGCGAACTACTCGCTGTTGAGAGGAATGTCGTTACACGTATTGCCAAATGTATTGAGATTGACGGACATCATTTTGAGCATTTATTGCATTAATGTGTTATTTACAGGTAATCACGGTGTAACAGCATGCGTTCTCAGAAATGATAAGTTCACAAAGGTACTTGTATCACATTGGAACAACCGAAATAAAATGTTTAAACGTACCTACGTTCTGTATTTTAATTTAAAACACTTACCTGTTACCAACCGTAAGTCTAAAATTGTGAGCCATATGTTTGTGACTATTACAGCGCTATCCATCAGAAAGCGAAAAAAGTGGTCCAATTCATATATAATAAAAAATGGGGGTTCCTATTTTAAGAAACGCAGTTGATATCTTTTTGGCCTATGGCAGCGCCATCTAGCGGGCCAACCATAGCGTCATCTGGTTTCTCCCTTCAAGCTAGACAAGTTTCGTTCTTTGTAGTTTTTTCGTTTGACGCTTATTTCGTGAGATATTTGGCCCTGTCACTATCAATGGACCACCCTGTATACGGGATGTCTCTCCTAAGTGGCGTCAGGCGCATTTTGCTCGGTGTTTCAGCAGACATTTGCAATTTCTTTTTTACATTACGTAGCTAGACCCAGCCCACCTAAATACTGCTCGTCACGTCTTTCATGCGACGCCCAGTGCCGACTGAAAACGTCGGTTTCTTCCCCGTTGCAATCAAAATGATTTTTAAAGCGGAAATTTACGTGCCCGTTCGATAGAGCGGTCCCAGCTTAGTCCAATGCGATATTTATTTTATCGATACACGTTGACATGGACAGAATAACCAGTACTGCAGCAGCGACAGCACTGCCCTGGCTCACGCTGACTGCTGCCGCCAAGCATGCAGCGCTTTTTCCTTGCCTTTTATGCTTCGTGTTTTACTCTCCCCGTTAATACATATCGTTGAAACAAATGTCGCACTGTACTAATCTGGGAACGCTCTATTGAATAACCAAGTAACATTCCGCTTTAAAAAGCCATTTTGTTGGTAACGGGGAACCAACCGATGTTTTCCGTCGACACTGGAGGCCCCACGAAAGACGCGATGAGCAGTATTTGCCTGGGTTCATTCCACCTGCACACTACGAATAGGAAGATGCAAGTATGTGCTGGAACACCAATGAAAATAGACCTGACAACTGTTAGGAGAGACACCCTGTATACAGGGTGAACCAGAACTTCACCGACAAACTTTCAGAGGTTGTTGAGGAACACATTCTGAATATTTTGGTATAACGGACCCAGCCGCTCGTTAGAGTTATTTCATTCCGTTTGGTTTCTTGCCCCAAATAGTTACGTATCTGTTTTTCACTGCGACGGTATTTACATACAGGCTTTTCCCCTGTTCTGAAAGTATTTTCTCGGAGAAAAACGGGTAAGTCGGATAACAAACTAAATACATCTACATCCGCATGCGCACTGCAGAAGCCACCGCCCGGAGCGTGGCGGAGGGTTCCTTGTACAACTAATAGCCATTTCCTTTCCTGTTCCATTAGCGAATAGAGCAAGGGAGAAACGACTACCTGTGTGCCTAAGCACGAGCTCTAGTTTCTCTAACTTTGTTTTCGTGGGTCCATACCCGAAATGTACGTTGGGTACAGTAGATTCGTTCTGTAGCCAGTTTCGAAGACTGCTTCTATGAATTTTCTCATTAGTGTCCTGGGAGAACAACGCCATCTTCCTTCCACGAATTCGCAATTTTTTACGAAGATACTACGTAATACTCACGTATTGGTCGAACCTAGCGGTAAAAAATCTCGCTGCCCGCCTCTGAGTTGCTTCGATGTCTTCCTTTAGCTTGACTTGATGCGGATCCCAAACACTCGAGCAATACTTAAGAATGGATTGCATTAATGTTCTATACTCGATTTCCTTTACAGATGAACCACACTTTACTAAAATCCTCCCTGTAAAACCGAGGTCGACCGTACGCCTTCCCTACTACAGTCCTTGTGTGCTCGTTCCATTCCATATGGCTTTGCAAAGTTTCGCCCAGGTATTTCATCGACGTTACTATGCGAAGTAGTACACGAACAGTACGTATCCTACTCATCTGCATTAATTTACTTTTTTCTACCTTTAGAGCAAGCTGCCATTAATCAAAGCAACTAGAAATTTTGTCTAATCATCTTGTATCTTGCTACGGTCACTCAACGACGCCATCTTCCCGTACAACATGGCATCTTCAGCAAACATCCACAGACTGCTGCTCACCCGTCCGTCACATCATTTATGTATACCGAGTGGCTCACCTGAAACTTCAGCGCAAATATTGCCGAAATGGAGAGTGCTGTTGTCGTGCGGTTTTCACGGTACGGATTGGTAGTCAGGAGATGATATCGTTAGCCAATAAGTATGTTCTAATAATACTTACCCCCATGAACCATGGACCTTGCCGTTGGTGGGGAGGCTTGCGTGCCTCAGCGATACAGATAGCCGTACCGTAGGTACAACCACAACGTAGGGGTATCTGTTGAGAGGCCAGACAAACGTGTGGTTCCTGAAGAGGGGCAGCAGCCTTTTCAGTAGTTGCAAGGGCAACAGTCTGGATGATTGACTGATCTGGCCTTGTAACAATAACCAAAACGGCCTTGCTGTGCTGGTACTGCGAACGGCTGAAAGCAAGGGGAAACTACGGCCGTAATTTTTCCCGAGGGCATGCAGCTTGACTGATTAAATGATGATGGCGTCCTCTTGGGTAAAATATTCCGGAGGTAAAATAGTCCCCCATTCGGATCTCCGGGCGGGGACTACTCAAGAGGATGTCGTTATCAGGAGAAAGAAAACTGGCGTTCTACGGATCGGAGCGTGGAATGTCAGATCCCTTAATCGGGCAGGTAGGTTAGAAAATTTAAAAAGGGAAATGGATAGGTTAAAGTTAGATATTGTGGGAATTAGTGAAGTTCGGTGGCAGGAGGAACAAGACTTCTGGTCAGGTGACTAGAGGGTTATAAACACAAAGTCAAATAGGGGTAATGCAGGAGTAGGTTTAATAATGAATAGGAAAATAGGAATGCGGGTAAGCTACTACAAACAGCATAGTGAACGCATTATTGTGGCCAAGATAGATACGAAGCCTACACCTACTACAGTAGTACAAGTTTATATGCCAACTAGCTCTGCAGATGACGAAGAAATTGAAGAAATGTATGATGAAATAAAAGAAATTATTCAGATAGTGAAGGGAGACGAAAATTTAATAGTCATGGGTGACTGGAATTCGAGTGTAGGAAAAGGGAGAGAAGGAAACGTAGTAGGTGAATATGGATTGGGGCTAAGAAATGAAAGAGGAAGCCGCCTGATAGAATTTTGCACAGAGCACAACTTAATCATAGCTAACACTTGGTTTAAGAATCATGATAGAAGGTTGTATACATGGAAGAACCCTGGAGATACCAAAAGGTATCAGATAGATTATATAATGGTAAGACAGAGATTTAAGAACCAGGTTTTAAATTGTAAGATATTTCCAGGGGCAGATGTGGACTCTGACCACAATCTATTGGTTATGACCTGTAGATTAAAACTGAAGAAACTGCAAAAAGGTGGGAATTTAAGGAGATGGGACCTGGATAAACTGAAAGAACCAGAGGTTGTACAGAGTTTCAGGGAGAGCATAAGGGAACAATTGAAAGGAATGGGGGAAAGAAATACAGTAGAAGAAGAATGGGTAGCTCTGAGGGATGAAGTAGTGAAGGCAGCAGACGATCAAGTAGGTAAAAAGAAGAGGGTTAGTAGAAATCCTTGGGTAACAGAAGAAATATTGAATTTAATTGATGAAAGGAGAAAATATAAAAATGCAGTAAATGAAGCAGGCAAAAAGGAATACAAACGTCTCAAAAATGAGATCGACAGGAAGTGCAAAATGGCTAAGCAGGTATGGCTAGAGGACAAATGTAAGGATGTAGAGGCTTATCTCACTAGGGGTAAGATAGATACTGCCTACAGGAAAATTGAAGAGACCTTTGGAGATAAGAGAACCACATGTATGAACATCAAGAGCTTAGATGGAAACCCAGTTCTAAGCAAAGAAGGGAAAGCAGAAAGGTGGAAGGAGTATATAGAGGGTCTATACAAGGGCGATGCACTTGAGGACAATATTATGGAAATGGAAGAGGATGTAGATGAAGATAAAATGGGAGATACGATACTGCGTGAAGAGTTTGACAGAGCACTGAAGGACCTGAGTCGAAACAAGTCCCCCGGAGTAGACAACATTCCATTGGAACTACTGACGGCCTTGGGAGAGCCAGTCCTGTCAAAACTCTACCATCTGGTGAGCAAGATGTATGAAACAGGCGAAATACCCTCAGACTTCAAGAAGAATAAAATAATTCCAATCCCAAAGAAAGCAGGTGTTGACAGATGTGAAAATTACCGAACAATCAGTTTAATAAGCCACAGCTGCAAAGTACTAACACGAATTCTTTACAGACGGATGGATAAACTACACTCCTGGAAATGGAAAAAAGAACACATTGATACCGGTGTGTCAGACCCACCATACTTGCTCCGGACACTGCGAGAGGGCTGTACAAGCAATGATCACACGCACGGCACAGCGGACACACCAGGAACCGCGGTGTTGGCCGTCGAATGGCGCTAGCTGCGCAGCATTTGTGCACCGCCGCCGTCAGTGTCAGCCAGTTTGCCGTGGCATACGGAGCTCCATCGCAGTCTTTAACACTGGTAGCATGCCGCGACAGCGTGGACGTGAACCGTATGTGCAGTTGACGGACTTTGAGCGAGGGCGTATAGTGGGCATGCGGGAGGCCGGGTGGACGTACCGCCGAATTGCTCAACACGTGGAGCGTGAGGTCTCCACAGTACATCGATGTTGTCGCCAGTGGTCGGCGGAAGGTGCACGTGCCCGTCGACCTGGGACCGGACCGCAGCGACGCACGGATGCACGCCAAGACCGTAGGATCCTACGCAGTGTCGTAGGGGACCGCACCGCCACTTCCCAGCAAATTAGGGACACTGTTGCTCCTGGGGTATCGGCGAGGACCATTCGCAACCGTCTCCATGAAGCTGGGCTACGGTCCCGCACACCGTTAGGCCGTCTTCCGCTCACGCCCCAACATCGTGCAGCCCGCCTCCAGTGGTGTCGCGACAGGCGTGAATGGGGAGACGAATGGAGACGTGTCGTCTTCAGCGATGAGAGTCGCTTCTGCCTTGGTGCCAATGATGGTCGTATGCGTGTTTGGCGCCGTGCAGGTGAGCGCCACAATCAAGACTGCATACGACCGAGGCACACAGGGCCAACACCCGGCATCATGGTGTGGGGAGCGATCTCCTACACTGGCCGTACACCACTGGTGATCGTCTAGGGGACACTGAATAGTGCACGGTACATCCAAACCGTCATCGAACCCATCGTTCTACCATTCCTAGACCGGCAAGGGAACTTGCTGTTCCAACAGGACAATGCACGTCCGCATGTATCCCGTGCCACCCAACGTGCTCTAGAAGTTGTAAGTCAACTACCCTGGCCAGCAAGATCTCCGGATCTGTCCCCCATTGAGCATGTTTGGGACTGGATGAAGCGTCGTCTCACGCGGTCTGCACGTCCAGCACGAACGCTGGTCCAACTGAGGCGCCAGGTGGAAATGGCATGGCAAGCCGTTCCACAGGACTACATCCAGCATCTCTACGATCGTCTCCATGGGAGAATAGCAGCCTGCATTGCTGCGAAAGGTGGATATACACTGTACTAGTGCCGGCATTGTGCATGCTCTGTTGCCTGTGTCTATGTGCCTGTGGTTCTGTCAGTGTGATCATGTGATGTATCTGACCCCAGGAATGTGTCAATAAAGTTTCCCCTTCCTGGGACAATGAATTCACGGTGTTCTTATTTCAATTTCCAGGAGTGTAGTAGAAGCCGACCTCGGGGAAGATCAGTTTGGATTCCGTAGGAATACTGGAACACGTGAGACAATATTGACCTTACGACTTATCTTAGAAGAAAGATTAAGGAAAGGCAAACCTACGTTTCTAGCATTTGTAGACTTAGAGAAAGCTTTTGACAATGATGACTGGAATACTCTCTTTCAAATTCTAAAGGTGGCAGGGGTAAAACACAGGGAGCGAAAGGCTATTTACAACTTGTACAGAAACCAGATGGCAGCTATAAGAGTTGAGGGACATGAAAGGGAAGCAGTGGTTGGGAAGGGAGTAAGACAGGGTTGTAGCCTCTCCCCGATGTTATTCAATCTCTATATTGAGCAAGCAGTAAAGGAAACAAAAGAAAAATTTGGAGTAGGTATTAAAATCCATGGAGAAGAAATAAAAACTTTGAGGTTCGCCGATGACATTGTAATTCTGTCAGAGACAACAAAGGACTTCGAAGAGCAGTTGAACGGAATGGAAGGTGTCTTGAAGGGAGGATATAAGATGAACATCAACAAAAGCAAAACGAGGATAATGGAATGTAGTCGAGTTAAGTCGGGTGATGCTGAGGGTATTAGATTAGGAAAAGAGACACTTAAAGTAGTAAAGGAGTTTTGCTATTTGGGGAGCAAAATAACTGATGATGGACGAAGTAGAGAGGATATAAAATGTAGACTGGCAATGGCAAGGAAAGCGTTTCTGAAGAAGAGAAATTTGTTAACATCGAGTATAGATTTAAGTGTCCGGATATTTCTGAAAGTATTTGTATGGAGTGTAGCCATGAATGGAAGTGAAACATGGACGGTAAATAGTTTGGACAAGAAGAGAATAGAAGCTTTTGAAATGTGGTGCTACAGAAGAATGCTGAAGATTAGATGGGTAGATCACATAACTAATGAGGAAGTATTGAATAGGATTGGGGAGAAGAGAAGTTTGTGGCACAACTTGACCAGAAGAAGGGATCGGTTGGTAGGACATGTTCTGAGGCATCAAGGGATCACCAATTTAGTATTGGAAGGCAGCGTGGAGGGTAAAAATCGTAGGGGGAGACCAAGAGATGAATACACTAAGCAGATTCAGATGGATGTAGGTTGCAGTAGGTACTGGGAGATGAAGAAGCTTGCACAGGATAGAGTAGCATGGAGAGCTGCATCAAACCAGTCTCAGGACTGAAGACCACAACAATAATACTTAGAATGTGTACTTTTGTACTGAGACACACTTTTTAAATAGGACAATGTCTGTTTACATTAACAAACTAAAAGTAGGGTAAATTACGTCAGTGGTGCTTCTGCAGAATTCTAGCGCGGAAACGCTAGCACTTGTGCAGCAGCCGTTCCACACCAGACTGTAAACGTGTACTACCGCTGCCGGTGGTCATTTTGAACACAACCTGTGATGGTCAGTTGTCTCGTTACTGGTCAGGAACCACACAACAAGTGTACGGGCTTGTGTTGTTCTTTAGTGGGTGCTACCACAGGTATTGAGTAAGTGGCATTGTCGGAACTTCTCCAAAATACGATAACTCGTAAGCGACTCGTTCTAGAATCCTGGAACAAACACAACTGACATTCTAATTAACCCTACTTTTAGTTTATTAACGCCAATAGGCATTGTTCCATTTAAAAAACAGTGTTTTTGCACAAAAATTACACTTTATATTGTTGATTGGCTAACAATACGATCCCCTGACTAATCCATTCTGTGAAAACAGCACATTAGTAGCACTTTCCATTTCCACAATATTTGCAGTACAAATTTTAGGTGATTCGTCATGTAAATGGAGCAAGAGTAGGTCTATCACATTTCCTTGGGGCACTCCCGATGACACCCCTGTCTCTGGCGAACACTCGCCGCCGAAAACAATGCACTGCGTCTCTTACTTGGGAAGTATTCGAGTCAGTCACACATCTGGGTACCTACTCCGTATGCTCGTATCTTCGTTAACAGTCTGCGGTGGGGCACCGTGTCGAACACTTTTCGGCAATTAGGACTAAGGAATCTGCCTGTTGCTCTCCATCCATGGTATGTAGGATATCAATTCGGAAAAGAGCAACTGGGTTCCTCAAGAGAGATGCTTTCTAAAACACTGCAGCAGCTTTTCTGTCTCAAGGAAATTTATTACTTTCGAACTGAGAATATGTTTAACAATTCTGCAGCAAACCTATGTTAAGGATATTGGTCAGTAATTTTGCGGGTCCGTTCTTTTACGCTTCACGTAACCTATACATGAGTCACCTGCCCTTTTTTCCAGTCGCTTGAGACTTTGCATTGGACAATAGATCCGCCATAAATGCAAGCTAAGTAAGGGGCCGAACAGTAGTCTCTGTAAAACCGACTTGGAGTTCCATCCGGACCTGGCGACGTATTTGTTTTCAGTTGTTTCTGTTGCTTCTCCACACCACGAATCCCAACTACTATGTCCTCCATACGGGCGTCTGCACGACGGTGAGACGACGGTATGTTTTATGATTTCGTAAACGAGAAATTTAAAACTTCAATGTTCCTTCTATTATCTTCTATTGCGACGTCAGACTGGATAGAAGACTTGATCTCCTTAGCAATTTCATGAGAACCAGAAGTCACTCTGTTAGGGAGTGACATTGGTAGTAGTACTGGTAGTACTGGTAGTAGTCATATGCCTCGCACATCGTTCCTTTTACAGATGAACGAATCTCTAACAGCTTTTGCCTGTCGTCATTTGCGCGTTCTTTTCTAAACCGAGAGTACAACAGTCTCTGTTTGCTCGGCATTTTTCCGAATTTTGTTATTAAACAACTGTGGGTCTTTTCTACCCTTAATCCACTACTCGGATCAAATTCTCCACAGCAGGATTTACAATGTGTTTCAACTTTACCCATAATTCCTCTACATTCACTGTAATGGAACTAAATTATGTCCACACATTTGGATGCTAACAGCTACTTATCCGCTCTTTCTTGCGTAAATACTCTCCTAGCCTTAATGATGGATTTATTAACTTTAGTAGCCATAATCACCGTGACGATATCGTGATCACTAATCCCTGTATCGATACTCACACCGTTCATGAGTCAGGCTTGTTTGTAGCTACAAGGTCTAAAATATTTCTATTGTGAGTGTGGACTGTTCTACCAGCTGCTCAAGACAGTTTTCAGAAGACAGTGGTCAAAAGTACTTCACAAGATTGTCCGTCTGTACCAACTGCACTGAATCTACTGACCTCCCAGTCTACAGGGTGTTACAAAAAGATGAGGCCAAACTTTCAGGAAACATTCCTTAAACACAAATAAAGAAAAGATGTTATGTGGACATGTGTCCGGAAACGCTTAATTTCCATGTTAGAGCTCATTTTAGTTTCGTCCACCTACGCTCAATGGAGCACGTTATCATGATTTCATACGGGATACTCTACCTGTGCTGCTAGAACATGTGCCTTTATAAGTACGACACAACATGTGGTTCATGCGCGATGGAGCTGCTGCACATTTCAGTCGAAGTGTTCGTACGCTTCTCAACAACAGATCCGGTGACCGATGGATTGGTAGAGGCAGACCAATTCCATGGCCTCCACGCTGTCCTGACCTCAACCCTCTTGAATTTCGTTTATGGGGGCATTTGAAAGCTCTTGTCTACGCAACCCCGGTACCAAATGTAGAGACTCTTCGTGCTCTCATTGTGGACGGCTGTGATACAATACGCCATTCTCCAGGGCTGCATCAGCGCAACAGGGATTCCATGCGACGGAGGGTGGATACATGTATCCTCGCTAACGGTGGACATTTTGAACATTTCCTGTAACAAAGTGTTTGAAGTCACGCTGGTACGTTCTGTTGCTGTGTGTTTCCATTCCATGATTAATGTGATTTGAAGAGAAGTAATAAAATGAGTTCTCACATGGAAAGTAAGCGTTTCCGGACACATGTCCACATAACATATTTTCTTTCTTTGTGTGTGAGTAATGTTTCCTGAAAGTTTGGCCGTACCTTTTTGTAACACCCTGTATATTCGCTGTACTAAAGTCCCCTCAAGCTAATATTGCATGATTTTGGTATTTCTGCTTTCTTCCGTTAGTTATAAAACTGTCGCAGTGGAATCAGGTGGTAGGTGAAAACATACAACAATTAACTTGATTTCACCAGTTCTGTTAAACGCTTCCAGATAACTTCACAGTCAGATTCAATTTCGACCTCGATACACATAATTCTTTTGCCGACTGCAGTTAACACTCTCTCTTCTTATGGCATCTAATCCATCTGTTCGATGCTTGTTCTAAGCCTAGCTAAATATTTCAGAGCTTTCTACTTCGGGTTTTATCGAGTTCTCAATTCCGAGAGTAATTTGAGCGTGACTACTTTCCTGGAGAGCAGCAAATTCAGCAAATTTATAACGAATATTTCGACAGTTTACTGATAACATTTTGACAGTCCAAGCGCCTTTATTCAGAACGTGGCTTGACTTCACTCTCTGCCTATCCAGCAAAACCCCCTTCTGCACTCCACAAGTACTCTGCTGTCCGAGTAGCTGCTTCCTTTGTGTTGTGTACTGCTAACCTATCAAGCGGCGTACTACAGTTCTTCATTCCGTAACGTAGGTCCTGAAATAAATCATAATTACATTATTACACTGTAGCAAGCCTCCGGAGAGAGTGGGTCCCTGATACCAAAATACTTACGGTGGTTTTTTCTGAAAGAAATTGCCGCTGTTTGACTATTAATCGTTAATATATTTTACAGAGTCAAGATGGCGGCTTTGTAGCCATTCTCAAGTGCATGTTGAAACGTTGAAATATGTCTTACCTGTCTGTTACAAGTCATCTTCGAAAATCATTTCAGCATGCACTTGAGAAATCCGAAATCGTGACTGTGTAAAATAAATGAACAGTTAACAGTCAAATGGCGGAAATTTCTTTCAAAAAATTCTATGTGACTATGGTCCCCCTCGAAGGAAAAGGATCATTAACTCAAGAAGACATCCTTGAACAATCTCTGAACGTTTGTCGGTGGAGTACTGGTTCACCTTGTATCAGAATGTTAGTGTTACTGGAAGGAGGTGAGAGATTTTCAACGCCTCTGAGCGTACGCGCGCAATTTTTCTCTGTGCGAAATAGTAAGACTTGCATATATTTCTGCAATTTGGTTTTTTCAATGTGTAATCTCATTTTGGTACATATTTACGTTGAAAAAAATTATTTATGCTGATACAGATGATTACCAAACTGTGCATTCGAAAGTGTGTGTGTGTGTGTGTGTGTGTGTGTGTGTGTGTGTGTGTCTGTGTGTGTGTGTGTGTGTGTGTGCGAGCACGCGCTTAATATCACGTGTGTATTTTTGTATGTGCTTTTCAGTATGCTTCAACATGATTTTTAACTAAGTAGCTCAAAGTGTTCACTGAATATCTGTTGAATCACTGACTTCTTGGTCTTTTGGCTACTCCTCTTATTTCCTGGGAATGACATGCCAAATGAAACCATTTTAACGTACCATGTGCATTGTGACGAATCAGATTAGTTGGGGTGTGAGCACGACAGTATGTACCAGTGATCAAGTGCTTTCTTGTGTTCCAGGCGATAAGGGAATATCCAAGTTGAAAAAGACCTCGAGCCTCTTCCCGCACCCACGTATTGGTCGATCCGAGTTCATCAATCATGAAGCAGGTGAGTGTCCTCTATGACACATAACTTAATGTGCAAGGTCCGCATTTCTGGAACAGGAAGATTTCACCTACCGGAATTTTTGAGGGTGCCTCTGAGACATTTTATTGTGGAACTGACAAAATTATTTTAAAGAAACTTGAAGTTAACATAATTAGAAATTTGTGTCGTTAACTAACCACAACTGTGAGATATTTATAGGAAAGCAGTTTCATTTTCTACCACCTCTATTTATTATATTTATTCTTGACCGTTTTTGGTTATTTCAACCATCATCAACTGCAAGGGAATTTGTATGTTGTTGATTTACAAATGCTTATTCCTCATAGAAGAGACTTTAGTATACCCAATGTAACAATGACGAAAAGTGGAATGCAACCTAACTTGATTTTGACATTGTGTTGAAAACTTAAGTAAGTCGCCATTTATCCGTCAGAAGTGCATGTGCGATTTACCTATGTTTTTCAAGATATTGTCAAAATTGGTTACGTCGCATTCCATGTCTATTCATTGTTGCATTGGCTATACAAAAGTGTTTTTTTTTATGAGAAACATGTATTTTTAAACCAATAGATGATGTATTTCTCTTGCTGTTGAAATAACGTTCAAGAATAAATAAAACATACACAGCAGATGGCAAACAGAAATGATTTTCTATAAATGAATGTTTATGGTTGATTTTAGGATCCGGCAGCAAACCTAAGGAGACTACTAGAAAATGAATCACTTCAAATTTAAATAATATCAAACAAAAGATCATGTTACTTAGCTTATGCAGCTCTCATGATAAATGTTTTTCTGAGTGGGGATAAATAACTACTGCCTTTCCACAGGGTAGAATTCTAAGATCACTCCTGTTCTTGTCTATATGAACGCTCTTCCATCTAAGACTGATAAAGCAAAAATAGTGCTCTTTCCTGTTGAAGCAAGCATCATGGTCATGACTAAGACAGCTGCAAAAACAGTATCGGCAATAAATGAAATATTCAAAAGTATTAATGACTGATTCATGGTAAACGGCATGTCAGTTAATTTAGAAAGAGAAAAAAAACAGTTCATACAAGTAAGGCAAGATACGTGATTATCAAAAACATTATAGCAAGAGGGGAAGTAAATAGATAAACTGATTACTCAGTGGGTTCCATTGGATGCACAGCAGGCGAATTTGGTCGCCAAGAACTCACTACAATGCTTCTCAGACCACCGTAGCACGGTTCTGGCTCCGAGACACGGACAGTTATACTGCTGAAAATCAGCTTAGCCACAACCTAGTGGATTGTTACCAGAAAGAACTCTGCAGTCGTATTTTTTGCACTGCTTTGAAACCTACTTGCAGATTAAAACTGTATGCCAAATGTCCACAGTTTCTTTCCTCCAGGAGGCCTAGTCCTGCGAAGTATGCAGAACTTCTATGAAGTTTGAAAGGAAGGACATGCAAGGTTCAGCTTCGGGGTCAGCACACAGGCGAGAAAGATTCATTCGAATCCCATAATTGATTGAGAGAATTACTAGTTCCTAAGTAGGAGACGAGAGAAAACTTCATTGAAAGTCTCATAAAAACGTTCTCTGAAAAGTGCCTAGAGCAGATAGGTCGACACGCTATCCATGACGGAAATATATTGGACTTATTGACAACAAAGAGACCAGAGCAGTTTGAGGGTGTTCACACAGAGTCTCGGATCAGTGATCGCGGTGGAGTTGTAGCAATAATGGGCACCACTTTATGAAGGGCTGGAAAAGCAAGCAGAAAAGTTCACAGGTTCAGTAAAACAGATGTATATGAGGTTATCTAGTTTACCAGACAAGAAATAGAATTATTTGATTCAGGCAGTGAAGAAATCAAGAAATTGATGTAAGCTGATACGAAGAGTCAACGAGCCTCTAGAGAAATGGGTACCTAACTGACCGATTAGAGATGGTAGAGTCATCCTACAGTTTTATAGACAAGTTCAGGAAATTTCTGAAGAAACACCGCCCACAATAGGCCTTGAGGAATTGTAACTGACACAGGTATATTCATAAAGAATATGCCATTGTGCAGCGGAGTTTGCGCTGATTTCTTGAAATGCCTCACAGATTAAAATTGTTCGCCAGGAAGCGACTGCAACTTTTAGCCTTGAATTTAGCGAGCAATGTTCTTATCGAAAAATACGTTTAGGCACGAACCTCAGCTTCAGTTGTAGTCGAAATAGATTAGCAGTGGATCTTGTGTGGGGCTGGAAGCAGACTTGAAGTCTTAGGGGAATCAAAGGTGGTGTGGCTGGTCCTGGTCGTGAGTAGTTGCTGCAACTCAGTAGACACCCTGTTCGGCTGCGGTCGAGGGCGGGGGGCACTGTCGTGCTGCTTACGTCATCCAGGGAGTTAAAAACATTCCAGGGACTAATAGTGGTCCCCCACGTTTAAGTGGTGCTGCGGCTGTTACGGAAATAAAAGAAAAGAAAACAGGCTTGATAACTTTGGGCCTTTCCTGGTGGGCCGCTTATTTGAACTCTACTGTCACTGATAAGGGGTAATGGGTGAGTGTTAGGAAGAGGTAAGGTACAAGGGATAAATTTAAGATATTAGCAGAAAATTTTTACTAACTTATTCTTCTACTAAATCTCACACACACGTATATATATAATTCTCAATTCGGTATTAAAAAAAGAAATATTCCTAAATTTATTAATAACAAGTACAAATAGCTAAATCAACTGCCTGTACCTCAAATAGCAATGAGATTATTAAACATGAAAAACAGTAAAGTAACCAACCAGATGTATAAATAATCAGTATTTTTTCAAAACAATAAATTAAGTATACTTCCGGTTCACTGGCGTCGGCATAACCAGCCGACTGGAACCTTGGAATGATAATATCAAATGGACAAGATGACTACTGACGGACTACTATGACAGACAGAAAGCAAGAGAATTAAAAACAATACTTAGATAATTAAGACACCAATTTAAACATACACTCCCGGAAATGGAAAAAAGAACACATTGACACCGGTGTGTCAGACCCACCATACTTGCTCCGGACACTGCGAGAGGGCTGTACAAGCAATGATCACACGCACGGCACAGCGGACACACCAGGAACCGCGGTGTTGGCCGTCGAATGGCGCTAGCTGCGCATCATTTGTGCACCGCCGCCGTCAGTGTCAGCCAGTTTGCCGTGGCATACGGAGCTCCATCGCAGTCTTTAACACTGGTAGCATGCCGCGACAGCGTGGACGTGAACCGTATGTGCAGTTGACGGACTTTGAGCGAGGGCGTATAGTGGGCATGCGGGAGGTCGGGTGGACGTACCGCCGAATTGCTCAACACGTGGGGCGTGAGGTCTCCACAGTACATCGATGTTGTCGCCAGTGGTCGGCGGAAGGTGCACGTGCCCGTCGACCTGGGACCGGACCGCAGCGACGCACGGATGCACGCCAAGACCGTAGGATCCTACGCAGTGCCGTAGGGGACCGCACCGCCACTTCCCAGGAAATTAGGGACACTGTTGCTCCTGGGGTATCGGCGAGGACCATTCGCAACCGTCTCCATGAAGCTGGGCTACGGTCCCGCACACCGTTAGGCCGTCTTCCGCTCACGCCCCAACATCGTGCAGCCCGCCTCCAGTGGTGTCGCGACAGGCGTGAATGGAGGGACGAATGGAGACGTGTCGTCTTCAGCGATGAGAGTCGCTTCTGCCTTGGTGCCAATGATGGTCGTATGCGTGTTTGGCGCCGTGCAGGTGAGCGCCGCAATCAGGGCTGCATATGACCGAGGCACACAGGGCCAACACCCGGCATCATGGTGTGGGGAGCGATCTCCTACACTGGCCGTACACCACTGGTGATCGTCGAGGGGACACTGAATAGTGCACGGTACATCCAAACCGTCATCGAACCCATCGTTCTACCATTCCTAGACCGGCAAGGGAACTTGCTGTTCCAACAGGACAATGCACGTCCGCATGTATCCCGTGCCACCCAACGTGCTCTAGAAGTTGTAAGTCAACTACCCTGGCCAGCAAGATCTCCGGATCTGTCCCCCATTGAGCATGTTTGGGACTGGATGAAGCGTCGTCTCACGCGGTCTGCACGTCCAGCACGAACGCTGGTCCAACTGAGGCGCCAGGTGGAAATGGCATGGCAAGCCGTTCCACAGGACTACATCCAGCATCTCTACGATCGTCTCCATGGGAGAATAGCAGCCTGCATTGCTGCGAAAGGTGGATATACACTGTACTAGTGCCGACATTGTGCATGCTCTGTTGCCTGTGTCTATGTGCCTGTGGTTCTGTCAGTGTGATCATGTGATGTATCTGACCCCAGGAATGTGTCAATAAGGTTTCCCCTTCCTGGGACAATGAATTCACGGTGTTCTTATTTCAATTTCCAGGAGTGTATATCAGATCCGGCCACCAAAATCACAGAAGATACACAAACAAACTTGGCTATATTTATTTATTTTTATTTATTTACTTATTCCATTTCATTGTTGCCTACAATTTTAATACAGGCTGTACTGATTCTTACACAAATCATGCATTATACATAAATACTTAATTTTGTCTTACACAATATTACCTCCCATCACCATTACTACTGCTACTATTCATAGTATATATAACTATTTCTACTATGAATAAAAGCTACACCTACTATCACATCTATGTCTACTACTGTTATAATCAGTTTTTGTCTTTCACATTCCACAATGTCACAATCCACTCCATCGCTCCCTAGTCCATATACATGCGCTGCCGGTACCTTGGGCACATGAAAGACGTTGTGGTTACAGCTGCTTCTTCCGTTATTTGTTGGCTCCCTAGTTGCAGGGAAGGATTTCTCTGTTGCAAGAGACCGTCGTTGTCGTCGGTAACGGGCGCAGTCACACACCAGCCCACGTGGCCGTGGTTCTGGGTCCTTGGGTGCCGAGACAAGGCCCACGGTTGTGTTGCTCTCTGCAGTTGTTACATTGGCCGCGCATAAAGTTTTTGTAGTTCTTGATCTCAGGTGCCTGGACTGCGTTGCTTCTCTATCTTTTGTCACAATCTCTCGTAGTGCAGAAGACGGGAGTTGGTTGATAAGACAAAGCGGTACACAAGCCTTTCTTGAATTCAGTTTCTCAATACAGTATGTCCAAGACATCTAGTTTTCCGTTACAATCGAGTTACTGCCTATCACTACCAGTAACAGAGGCGTACAGCGGACATCCCCAGTTTTGGTGTAACTTCTTCACCATAGACACACTCCGACGCTTGTCTTCTATCAATTCGATACCAGTAGACAGCGTAGGGCCCACGACTCGTCAAGAAGTGTGTCAGGCGTTTTGCGGAATTCAGGTGCTTCATTCCCAGTCTGTTTTTTATATTCGGCAGAAATCCGTAGGTGCGCCTCGCTGTTTAGATCTCCTCCCATTGGTTCTGCCATAGGCGGAGGATCAGATTTTGAATCTCCTGCTTGCTTTTGGTCCTTATTCTTATTAAATCAGCACTTCATGATATTGTTCTTTCTTCAGCCAGCACATCGCCGCTTTTTTCCTTATCTAGAGATAGAGAGTACACATTCCAAGTATTACTTGCAGCGCCTCAACTGCACAGTGCCAAAAGCTTCCGTCAACCGGAGATGCATTCCACGGGGACCCTGTTAATCATCTGTGGCCTCAAGCACTCGCACGGTATCCCATGATCGCAATTAAGATGGCATTATGACACGTTCTTACTATCTCAATTGGCAGCTTATAACCGTAAATGGCTAGATTAATAATTTTATTCATCTTGATGATTGTTCTCTTGCTTATTTCTTCGACATGTGCACCATAGTTTTGTCGTTCGCCCAAGAAGACGCCTAAGTATCTGGCGAGGGACTTCCTCTTTATGGGCCTGTAGCTTAATTTCATGACAAGGTCTTTCAAAAGATTCCCTTTTACCAACAACAGACGCTTTGACTGTGTGACACCACCTATGTATTTGTTGAAGGTCTGTGTTACATTCATCTTCCAGCTTGCTTCATCAGGTGATCGGCATATACTACCACTCGTAAGACCTCTTCATTATCCTGCAGCTTTCAATAATACCGGATCGAGTACTAGATTCCAGGAAAGATGGCCGTTTAAGGATTCCTGTGAGCAACCTTTTGAAATTTCTTTTATTAGGGCCTCTCCTGAGCACTACAGTTTTGCTTCTCTGTTTTCACAATAGTCCTTAAAGCAGTTTTTTAACGTTCGTGTGTAGTCCACGTTCCTTAGGCGGTCAAAATCTGATGGCCACCATAAGTGATCTAACGCCCCAGCAATGTCCGTCGTTATGTCTACAGCGTATTTATGTGAACCGTTTTGCACAATTCTTATCGTCTCATTTACAGCGTCTGCTGTTGACGTCCAGCTTCTGAAACCATACTATTGCGAATTCGTTCCCTGAAGAAATCTTTCCTCCTGTAGTCTAACGCATAGCAGCTTCTCGAGAACCATCACTAAGATATAGAGAAGGCAACTCGGTCTGTAGGACTTTGGAGGTACGGGATCCTTGTCTTCACACTTTTCCAAGATTTTCACATTTTATTTCTTCCATGTATCTGATATTCTTCCCTGCAATAAACACCCGTAGTAGAGTTGGCATAAATATAAGGTTATGAGAAAATTAAGGGCTTGTGGAACTTCAGCAAGGATGCCGTCAGGGCCAGGTTATTTGTTTCTTTTCACTTTCAGTATTTTTTTATGACTTCCTCTTCCGAAAATGGATAAACTGTCCCATCTCCACAGTATGCTTCCTCAGTTTTGTTCCGCATTTCTCTGCGTTCATCAAATTCGTCCTCTGCAGTATAGCCTGGAAAGAGAGTGTTCATTAGTAACTGTGCGAAATGCCGCCAGTTTTCTAACTTGCTGCCGTCTGTTCGTTTCAAAGTTGATAACATTTTTAGAGATTTTATCTTTCAACAGACGATGTTTTACGGTGTACCCCACGGATCAAGATGTAGGTTCTGTGCCACGAATCGGTTCCAGTTCTCTGTTTTTGCTTGCGTGCCGCAGGCTTTCTTTAAATTTCTGCTTAAGGTGTCTGTATCTGCCCAGAGTGCGAGCTCTCTCTCCCACAGTGTGGCCCTTCTGGTAGAGTCTTCTTGCCCTTCTGCCTTCTGAATGTTTGGAGACCCTCAGTCCATGTACTTGTCGACTCTATCCCGTTTGTCTTACGACTGATATTACACCTTTCATGGTGTCTCGGACTGCAGTGATGAGTTGTTGGGCTTTTGTATCTGCGTTGTCGTCTACTTCCACCGAGTCCTGACAGCGGAAAATGCTCCTCAGATGGTTCCAGTCGGCTTTCCTCATGTTGTAACGTGTTTCTAACGTATTTAATGCGTCATCATTATTGAGTCCGTTTTTGCAGGAACCAACTGTGAAAATTATAACATTGTGCTAATTCGTGGTGAGGCCTTTTTCAGCTTTCCAGGTGCTGATCTTCCTAACAACATGTCGCTAGTTAACGTGTTGTCTATATTGGACTTTACACTAGCCCTCCCTTAATATGTGGGTGGATTTCCATTTCTGTTCGTTTCTTCCAAATTGTATTGTCCTATTTTTACAGCTGAGATTTTTTTGTTGAGTAATACGATGGCAGTCATCGGCTTTTGACCGTGTGAGATGACCTGAGCTGCGAGCTGCGCCCAAGAATCGAGGGATTTTTCTACTTGTCCTGTATGGTTCCAGTAAGCACAGAATATCGAATTTCATTTCCTCAGCTAAGTTGCAAATCTCATGCATGACGTCCTGACTTCTTATTCAGTTTAGCTGCGCTATTTCTAGACAACTTGCGTCCATCTGTGGATGATATACACAGATTAACCCTGACATCACGACCACCTACCTAAAAGCTGGTATGTCCACCTTTGGCACGGATGACAGCGACTACGATTCGTGGTATGGAAGCCATGAGGCTTTGGTAGGTCGCTGAAGGGAGTTGGCACCACGTCTGCACACACAAGTTACTACTCATTTCCCTCAAACTCAGGGAATGGGAGCAATGAGCTGTGACGCTACGTTCAACTACATCCCAAATGTGTTCGATCGGGTTCAGATTTTGCAATTTTGGGGCAGCACATCAAGTGGAACTCGCCACTGTGTTCTTCGAACCACTCCATCATACTCCTGGCCTTGTGACATTGTGCGTTATCTTGTCGAAAAATGTCACTGCCATCGGGAAACATGATGGTCATGAAGGGGAGTGCCTGGTCTACAACCAATGTACGAGTACTATACTCCTTGCCTTGCAAGAGCTCAATTGGAAACATGGATGCCCACATGAATGTCACCTAGAGCATAACGGAGCCGCCGCCAGCTTGTCTCCGTCTCTCAGTACTGTAAAGGAACCGTTCTCCTGCAAGACGACGGATTCGCGACGTCCCATGGGCCTGACGAAGAAGGTAACTGTTCCCATGGAAGGTGACGGATTCGCGCCCACGGTGGAGAAGGTATCAGGATCCGTCAGACCAAGCAGCCCTCTGCCGCTATGCCAGCGTCCAGCGCCGATGGTGCGTGCCCGTATCAGTCGTAGTTGCCGACGTCGTGGTGTTTAAATGGGCACAAACGTGGCTCATCGGCTGCGGAGGCCCATCGTTCGGAGTGTTTGGTGCATTGTGTATTCAGACGCAATTATACTCTGACTTTAGGTCAGTTAATTCCGCCACAGTTTACCGCCTGTCCTGTCTTACTACTCTCCCCAGCCTATGATGACCGACATCTGTAACTCCACTACGTTTGGACGTGGTTTCACCTTGGTTTCTCCACGTGTTGAAGACACCCACCACAGCACTCCTCGACCACTCGACATACGTCGAAAAGTCCTGCAGCCTGCGGGCTGTCACAATCTACCCTCGGTCAAACCCAGACACATCACGCGCCTTCCCCATTCTGCACACGGGCAGCACGCTCACAGATACTACACACACCGAGAGACTTACTTTCACTTGTAAATAAGAGTTGCATATCACACGGTGCTGCCCACGAAATTTCATTTATTAGCCATGGCCGTAGTCGGTTCTGTGAATTTCTCGGTCAAGCAGTAACACATACGTTGCACATTCCTTTCCTACTCCATAACAAGCCATGCGGCTGTATGAGCTAGGAATGCTCCCACGTTTTCCTTTTCTCTTTGGACAGTCGTTCTTTAGGTGCCCTGCTACGCCACAGTGGGCCCAGACCTGGTCCCTTGTACATTATTTAGTTGAGTGCCCTGGGTCACAATGTTTAAGACATTTGGACACTGCGTGACATTTCTAGACATTCATTGCCCTGAAGGTAAAAGAGACGTTGGCTCTGGCAAGCACTATGCTCCAGATTCTGGGCGAAACCTCTAACACATGATGTACTGATTTCTTGGCTTTTTGAGCCTAATCCCACCACTGAATTAACTTTTTATGAGATATTTTGCAAGATTCAGTTCATAAATCTCACCTAAAAGGCCTTCATTATCGATGTCTGTTGGAGCCTTATGTGCGATGACTAAAGATTTGTGCTTTTCCGGAGTCACGCACCTCATCTCTTATCTGTTTAACCCATTGTAACTTCTTGCCGTCCTCTTCATCTTCTGCAACAATGACGCAACTGTTAGCTGTCCTGACCGATTTGATTTTGCCCTTTCTGGGATATATTACATCCGTTAAGGTCATTTTTAACGTCATTGGCGTCTTTATAGTCCACAGATCAAATGAATACAGTGTTTTTTTGTTGCGCGTTTGTTCGATTTAACAACAATCTCCGACATCTGATTTTGTCATGCGACTACTGGCACAAACGAATGTTTGGCTAAAACTTTGAATCATTTAAAATTACAGCAGCTTGTAAAAGAAAAGTCTTACAGTTAAATGCTGTAAAGTATATTTTGCTTTGACACGCCCGAAATCAACATATCTTCCAAAAACAACAAACAATAGTTATACTAAAATAGCACTCTACAGTTGAGAAAATAATGAAGGGAAACAATACTCAGAGTTGTCTTGCGGCTCAGAGGAACATCATACTTGTTACCACTCAGAATAAATGGCACTGGTGAATATAAACACAAAATGTCCGACATAGCTAACAGCAACAATTTCAATCCCAATCTGCGGTGAGATTCTAAAGGAGGATGTTTAGCATGAAGTTCTCACCAAAACAATTTTCCTCTGTGACCGACGTAGGATAACGATTTCATAGCCATCGCCGTCGTGTGCCAATGTTGATGCACTTGACCCTACTTCCTTGCTTAGGCGCTTCTCTTAGTTACCAGCCAGTTCTGGACTGCGGGAACAGCAATAAAGGCCCAGAGTAGAAGATTGTCGGGCGTCCACCACAGGGTGTGGCATAACGAAGTAGCACATCTACCCCAAGAGCGGAGAATCTCTCCGCACTTCCTCCAGCAAACGGATGACCTAGCGAGCCCGACCGTTGTGCTTCACTTCGGCATATGGCTATTACCAAGGAAGGTAAACACGAACTCGGGAGTCTCGCAAGGATACAGTCACACACATACACATTATAGATCCCGGAGATCACGCGTACATGCACTAGTCAAGACCACGTCATGCAGTGGACGCTTTCACGGCCGATGTCTACTTCAAATTTGCGGACTGATACGGGATGTTCAATAAGCAACGCAACTAACTTTTTTCTGGCAGTAGGTTGATATAATTCAGGATTCCAATACATCATATTATTTCCCGCTCTTCTTGCTACAAAACCCTATTTTTCAACATAATCTCCGTTCAATTCGGCAGCCTCACGCCACCTTACTCGGAGGGCCTGCATGCCAGCATGGTTGCACTCTGCTGATCGACGTCACACGAATCTGCGCACCCGAGAGGAGATCACAAAAACTTCATTGAACTGTTTTTCTCGTCCATTCTACAGCCCGGATCTCGCACCTTCCGACTTCCGTCTGCTTGTCTCAACGAATAATGCACTCCGCAGGGAGCAGTACGTAGATGATGGGAAGATTATTTATGCAGTAAGGCCTAGCGTCGTCATGGAGAAGAAGTTCATTTGCTTTTTCATGGCGACGAATATGTTGGAGTCATTTCGTGTGAGTGTATGTGACCGGCCGGCACGCGGGAGATCGGACAGGTTTGCGCGACCTCTTGAGATGACGACACACGCCCCGCCCAACCATTCACCATGCTTTGTGCGGGGTCTACGTAGACTTTCTGCAAGCGCCTATAAAGATCTTCGTTGCTTTAGTTTTCCGTTAAAAGAGACTCAATGATAACTCTCTATTTGCAACGCACCGCCGTTACAGACGCCATTTTGAAGGCTACGTATAGCGCCAACACCCATCACAACTAATGAAACAATAGAGGCTGAAGAATGAATATTCCACGATGTCTCAAAACAGTCTACTTTTTATATCTTCCTCACTCGGTCCATCATGTGATATTTTGCTGCATAGGTAGCAGAATTCCTTAACTTCATTATACTTCGTGATCACCAGTTTTGATGATAAGTTTTCGATGTTCCCTTTCCTGCTCCTTCTCATTACTTTCGCCTTTCTTCGATTTATTCTCAGTCCATATTCTATACTCAGTAGTCTGTTCATTCCATTCGACACATCCTGTAATTCTTATCCACTTTCACTGAGGATGTCAATGTCATCAGCGAATTTTAATATCTGTATTCTTTCACCTTGAATTTTAATTCCACTCTGAAGCCTTTATTTTATTTCTGTCATTGCTCCTTCGTTGTACAGACTGAACAGTAGGGGCGAAAGACTAAATCCCTGTCTTACAGAGTTTTTAATCCGTTAACTTCGTTCTTGATCTTTCATTTTTATTGATTTCTGCTGATTCTTGTACACTTTGTGCATTACCGGTCTTTCCCTACAACTTTTCCCTATTTTTCTCAGAATTTCGAACATCCTGCAACGTTTTACATTGCGAACGCTTTTAGCAGGTCTTTTTTTTTTTTTTTTTTGGTCATCAGTCTACTGACTGGTTTGATGCGGCCCGCCACGAATTCCTTTCCTGTGCTAACCTCTTCATCTCAGAGTAGCATTTGCAACCTACGTCCTCAATTATTTGCTTGACGTATTCCAATCTCTGTCTTCCTCTACAGTTTTTGCCCTCTACAGCTCCCTCTAGTACCATGGAAGTCATTCCCTCATGTCTTAGCAGATGTCTTATCATCTGTCCTTTCTCCTTGACAGTGTTTTCCACATATTCCTTTCCTCTCCGATTCTGCGTAGAACCTCCTCATTCCTTACCTTATCAGTCCACCTAATTTTCAACATTCGTCTATAGCACCACATCTCAAACGCTTCGATTCTCTTCTGTTCCGGTTTTCCCACAGTCCATGTTTCACTACTATACAATGCTGTACTCCAGACGTACATCCTCAGAAATTTCTTCCTCAAATTAAGGCCGGTATTTGATATTAGTAGACTTCTCTTGGCCAGAAATGCCTTTTTTGCCATAGCGAGTCTGCTTTTGATGTCCTCCTTGCTCCGTCCGTCATTGGTTATTTTACTGCCTAGGTAGCAGAATTCCTTAACTTCATTGACTTCGTCACCAACAATCCTGATGTTAAGTTTCTCGCTGTTCTCATTTCTACTACTTCTCATTACCTTCGTCTTTCTCCGATTTACTTTCAAACCATACTGTGTACCCATTAGACTGTTCATTCCGTTCAGCAGATCATTTAATTCTTCTTCACTTTCACTCAGGATAGCAATGTCATCAGCGAATCGTATCATTGATATCCTTTCACCTTGTATTTTAATTCCACTCCTGAACCTTTCTTTTATTTCCGTCATTGCTTCCTCGATGTACAGATTGAAGAGTAGGGGCGAAAGGCTACAGCCTTGTCTTACACCCTTCTTAATACGAGCACTTTGTTCTTGATCGACCACTCTTATTATTCCCTCTTGGTTGTTGTACATATTGTATATGACCCGTCTCTCCCTATAGCTTACCCCTACTTTTTTCAGAATCTCGAACAGCTTGCACCATTTTATATTGTCGAACGCTTTTTCCAGGTCGACAAATCCTATGAAAGTGTCTTGATTTTTCTTTAGCCTTGCTTCCATTATTAGCCGTAACGTCAGAATTGCCTCTCTCGTCCCTTTACTTTTTCTAAAGCCAAACTGATCGTCACCTAGCGCATTCTCAATTTTCTTTTCCATTCTTCTGTATATTATTCTTCGATGCATGAGCTTTTAAGCTGATTGTGCGATAATTCTCGCAATTCGGAATTGTGTGGATGATGCTTTTCCGAAAGTCAGATGGAAAGCAGGTCATCAAATCCTATGAATGTGCCTTAATTTTTCCTCGGTCTCGATTCCACTATCAACCGGAACATCAGAACTGTGATGCGTTTAGCCGGCCGGGGTGGCCGTGCGGTTCTAGGCGCTACAGTCTGGAACCGCGTGACCGCTACGGTCGCAGGTTCGAATCCTACCTCGGGCAAGGGTGTGTGTGATGTCCTTAGGTTAGTTAGGTTTAAGTAGTTCTAAGTTCTAGGGGACTGATGACCTCAGAAGTTAAGTCCCATAGTGCTCAGAGCCATTTTTTTGTGATGCGTTTACCTTTGCTTAAGCCAAACTGATCGGAATCTACCACATCCTCAATTTCATTTCCATTCTTCTGTATATTATTCTTGTCAGCAGCTTGGATGCATCAGCTCTTAAGCTGATTGTGCGATAATTCTCACACTTGTCGACTCTTGCAGTCTTAGGAATTGTACGGATGATGTTTTCCGGCAGTCTGACGGTATAACGCCAGATTCATACATTCAACATACCAACGTGAATAATCGTATTGTTGCCACTTCCTCCAATGATTTTAGAAATGTTATCTATCCCTTCTGACTTATTAGATCTTAAGTCTTCCAAAGCTCTTTTACATTCTGATTCTAATACTGGATCCCCCATTTCTTCCTACCGACTCCTGTTTCTAGTTCTGTCACGTCTTCAGATAAGTCTTCCCCTTCATAGAGGCCCTCAATGTACTCTCTCCCATACATTTAACACTCTTAGCGTGCACAATAATGTTCACGAAGTCTATAATCGTCATTGTGACTTCCACTACTGTCGTAGATCCCTTGGATGTCATGATGAATGTCTCCCTTAGCACAATACGGCCCTTCACTGGTCTCCTACCATTGGCCTGGAAGACAGCATGCCCGGACACGGCCATTGACCTGCAGAGAAAGTTGACATTAGCAACTCTTTGTTTCTACTCAAGATAGTTAACTTGCAGCTTGAGAACCAAGGCCGAGTAAACAGCTGGATGAAACGGGATCGACTGAAAGAAAATGCAAGTTGGGTGCTGATGCAGGGTTGTGGGTTCCAGAAGGAAATATCACGTGAATACGGAGATAATAGTGAGAGAATATGACATGAGGAATATTGTGATGAGAAATGGATGCAGAAAGATCGAAGATGCTCCGTAAATTAATGTTCGTGTCGTCTTAAATTAGAGTTTGTAGGCGAGAAGATGTGAAATATCTGTGGATCTGAAAGTATGTGGCGATAATTAGTGGGTAGCAATAACAAGCGACCATCCAGAGGTGTGGATGTTTTGGAGGACAATTGTGACAAAATAGACTATATCTTCTGTGGTAAAAACAGAACGTAAGAAGTGGTTTGGATGGGTTTGTGAGTCGATAGAACAGATGGAAAGATTCAATGCGCATTTGGTGAGAGGAAGCTTTGTACTACATTTGTAGAGGTGGCTTTCACTGGACAGATTTGAAGTGTGGCATAAGAACAACAGTTATTCAAGATGTATTTAGCTTTGTAATAGGAACGAATTGGTGAATTTGTACAATTCATGGTGTAACTTTGATTGTGTGTTTGGCAACTAAGCCAAGAGTGTGGTCGGGTGTGGGATATGAGGGAATGAATATTACGTGTATGGTGGTAAATGAATGTGTCTTTCGTAAGTGAGTAATCGATAGTTGGAGGGTATTCTGAGGATATGCGGACTGGAATCGTTTCGTACGTGGAAGGCTGTATGGATCTGCTGGATGGTTGGGCTGAGATTGAGTTCATCTATTCTACTGTGCTCTCAGCAGCAACATTCCTGTTCTTAACAATGAGAGTCAACAGGCGCCGAATACGTTGTGGTTTGGGACGATGAGGACTGTGTGGGATCAAGGATGCTGGAGAGCAAAAATTTCATCAGAGAGTTTACATAGCACGACGGAGTCGAATTTTATTTTCACACAATCTTCATGAGGTATGAGTTGTGACTTATGCAGGTTAGGGAGTACATTTTATTTCGAAAAGCAGTTTGGTTGAGACATTTCAGGTAATACTGGGTGACGACAAAGGAATGAGGTGTTCCACAGTGATGTTTTTTGAACGGTTGATGTTTCAGTGCTTTGTCGTTTATGTGGCCTTTGTGAGAATATTGTCAGAGACAGCATAATTCCCGTGCCCTTGCGTCTTACCAAGAGGCGTGCTTCCATTATCTTGTTAAAGGATAACGACACGGAGACCTCGAAGATAGGGCATATCCATCGCCGTATCCATATAACACGGTTGCTCTCCAACCTAACGGCTATGCGAGCCGGAAGTGACTGCGTTGTGTATCCAGTGGCACCCCATGTCATCACACCAGGTGATGGTCCCGTAACGCTGTATACAGAAGCTGGATTCGTCTGGGAAGATGACGTGGCATCACGCTAGGTGATTAATCCGTGATGCTGTATGCAGAAGCTGGATTAATCTGGAAAATCGACGTGGTGCCACTCGCGTGTCCAGTTTTGTTGTGTGCACCACTGTAGGGGCGCCTCTCTTGCTGGTAGGGGAGAGTGTTGCACCTGCAGGGTAGTGTACCTAGGAGCACATGTTGTTCCATGGTCGGTGCTTCCATAAAGTGCCTCATGTTAGAATTACATGAACCAATGCGCACTAGAAAACTCCGTAAGGAGTTTCCGGCATTTTCTACATTTTTTGTTGTTGTGAGACTTGAGTTTGTTCTTTGTGCAGCGGTTTCAAATATTGCGAGTAACACGTACACGTTCACTGTTTAAATACAATAGTGACAGGTTTTTTTCTACTGCAAAACTTTTGAGTTTGAGCAGAATATTTATTCCTAAATACATCGATATTGTACCTTGGAACAGTTCGTCACATTTTGAAAAGCCTTTTTCTTTCAGAGTAATTTCTGAAATTTTAGAAGAAGACTGCAGCACACAGTAAAGAAATGCTACCGTTCCAGAAAGGAATACGAAAATGTATTCTACTTTCATAATAGGGATGGCTAGACCGAAAATCTGAAAAGTATTCCAAGGGGAAGTCTAAAGAATGGTTGCCTTGATGACACTCGATAGTGCTCCAGACGTCGTCGTGGATACCGGTGTTGATTGGATCAAGCACATTTCCTGGCTCAAAAAAAGTACACCCTGCAGGTGAACAGTTGCTCCATCCTCTTTGGCGCTAGGCGTGTGGGGGCGTTGATATCCTGTATGGCGCTGTGCGTACGCCGTTGAAACCAGCAATGCCATATTCTCATGACTGTCGTAGGCCAACACAAATAAACGACAAGCTGCTTTCTTGACAGGCCAGATTTTGGGTTCAGTTGCGTAAGACTGGCGCTAATAGCAAAAATGGTTCATGTGGCTCTAGGCACTATGGGACTTAACATCTGAGGTCATCAGTCCCCTAGACTTAGAACTACTTAAACGTAACTAAGGACATCACACACTTCCATGCCAGAAGCAGGATTCGAATCAGCGCGGTCCCGGACTGAAGCGCCTAGAACCGCTCGGTCACAGCGGTCGGCCACTAATAGCACCACTACAAGGATGCAAATCAGATTAGCTTTAAATACACGCTATGACGGTGGAGATAGTCAGGTAGCTTTGAGATTGGACGTGGCCAGTTGATGTTAATCAAGAATACTTTTAAACTTTAATGTGACAAAGACGCCATTATCAACCCATCACTGAGTGTGAACGAGGTCGTGTAATAGGGCTACAAGAAACTGCGATACTGCAGAAATACTTGGTGGGAATGTATCCATTGTCCATGATTGCTGTCATCGGTGGTCACGGGAATGTACAGTCGCAAGAAGACAGCGCTTCTGACGGCCGCGTGGCACTATCGAAAGGAAGACCATCTTGTTCGGCGTATGGCTCCGTGGCATCAAGTGCATCTGCAACAGCAATCTGAGGAGCGGTTGGTAGCGTAGTAACACAACTGTTACAAATCGGTAACTTCGAGGACATCTCCCAGGCAGACCCCTGTGGCGTGCCTCCCTCTGACCCCAAACCACCGCCATCTGCGACATTGGTAGTGACAAGCGGGATCTCGTTGGAGGGCAGGTTGAAGGTCTGTTGTGTTTTCTGATGAAATCTGCTTGTACCTTGGTGCCAGCGATGGCCATCTGTTGGTTAGATGGAGGCCAGTTGTGAGCCTGCATCCAATCTGGCGTTATGGTCGGGGATGCAATTTTTTATGACAGCAGGAGCACTCTCCTGGTTATCCCACGCATTCTGGCTGCAAATTTGTACGTCAGTCTAGTGATTCGACCTGTTGTGCTGCCATAGATGAACAGCATTCCGGTGGATCGCTTATCACTCTTGTAGCCATATCATACATGATCTACCTTCTACAGAGAGTCGAGATGTTGCCTTGGCCTGCTCGATCAACAGGTCTGTCTCCGATCGAGCATGTATGGGATATCATTGGACGACAAGTCCAGTGCCATAGACAAACAGCATTAATCGTCCGTGTGCTGGCCGACCAAGCGCAACAGACATGAAACTCCATCTCACAAGCTGACATCCGGCACCTGCACAACATATTGCATACACGTTTGCAGGGTTGCATGCTTCCATTAAACATTCTGGTTGGTACACCGATTATTAATGTACAAGCATTTTACATTTCCAATGGTTTATCTCGCTCTTTCATTACGCTATGATAGTGCAATATTAATCACTTAAAATTGTTACATGGACAAATGTATTCCCGAAATTTCAATTCTCCACGTTAATTATTTTTTGGTGTTGCAAATTTTTTCCCTGATTGCGCAAAGAACGCAAATGAAGTTACTGGTTCGCACTTTGTGACGTTGCACTCAAGTGCCAATTATTTTCATATCCAGAAATGTAATACAATTCTTGGCAATTTATCGCTTGTTGCTTGCAGCTTTCATGGTGCTGCTATTTTAATACCAAGCAGTGTGTTTTTTAATGCAGTTAGGAGTATTCGTCCGCGTCGGTAACTGAGTGGTTAGCGCGGCTGAGTGCCATGCGGAGAACTAAGGTTCTAGTCGTGGTACTTCCAAAGATTTTTCCTTGGTTGGAGAACTGCAACGGGTTGCATTCAGCCTCGTGAAGCCAACTGAGGAACTTCAGGGTAGGGCAGAAAAAGTGTCCCGTACGAGTGAATACGACTGGACGTGAAGTATGGGTATAACCAGGCTCCGTGAAGCGCACACCACGCATAAACCCGCTACGTGATCCACGTCGGTTCCTTGGATACATTTACACCATTCTCACGCCTCACAGAGTTGTTATCAGACTGGTCGATGCCCTAGCTGGTCTGGTCGATGCCCTAGCTGGCCACACAGTCAACTGATCTTTGTATGGGAAGCACTCAAGTCAAGGGTTATCACAACAACCCTCATAGTCTGCAGATCTGCGGCAGAACATTTCTGATGAGACTGCAGCAATTCCGGCAGTTCGATCCACCTTCAGCAATAGGACCCAAAAGCGCTCAGAGATAATTGGTGGTCACTTTCAACATCTGCTTTAGTCAGGTTAGTATTTACTTCCTTTCCTCTTTTGTGTTGTTTTTTTATTTTTTTACCCTGGAACGCTGTTTTCCGTACCACTTTTACTTGCTCCATTCTGTACTTGAGCTGGCAGTAGCGGCTCCAGGTCACTAAACACTACAATGACTGGGAGAGCGGCGTGCTGACCCCATTCCCTCCATATTGCATCCAGTGATAGAGGATGACATAGCGGTCGGTCGTAGCGCTGGACCCTCCGTGACCTGTGGACGGAGTTGTAAGTTTTATCGAACAATGTTTCGAGTTCGAGTGCACTCTACTGGAATACTACTTTTCCTGACCCTCACTGTCATCAAGAGGCATCTGTTTGGAAAAAAAAGCGAGACAGGACTGCGTGCTGGTCATTTCTTCCACTGCTGCTGAGGCCGCCAGATGGCGTAGAGTGTTCGCGCTTCTCATCAACACAAGGTAGACCGAAAAGCGATTTGCAGTGTGAGCGATGCAGATGTGGAGGTACCTGTGGGCGGCGTGGCCACAGGTACCTCGGAGTGTCGCGCCGAGTGGGGCGGCAATCGATCGAACCTCCGCCCCCTTCCTGGGGGCAAATTGTGCCTCCGAGTGAAAGAGCGAGCTGAACCGGCTCTAAATACCGGCGGGAAGTTGTCCGGCGGGCGTAGCTGCGGGTGCTTTAGCAGATTGGACGCGTCGCGCCGCCCCCGTAGTCGGCAGCCAGCAGCCCGCCTAGTTAACAGGCCGGCATAGCCGCCAGGGGCACCCACTCCATCCCTTACCCTCCTATACGTGCGATTAAGACCCCGCTATATTAACTTCAAGGCTGGAGCCCTTCTTCAGAAACTTATAACAAAATAAAGTTTTTTCAGAACGTGAAAGGTAGCACGAGAGTGCTCCACAGAAGTTCAGCAGTATAAGAAGTTCACTGCACGACATATTAGTCACGCATAAGAACATCGGTCCATTTGGGGTACTTTAGGTATTACCTCTGCCATGATACTCCAACGCAGACGAAAGTCTTGGAAGTGATGCGGTGTGTACACAATCGACATTACCTAACACGGAATTGCCCTCTAGATGTAACGAGAAGCAGATACCACGAGTGAAAAGGAAGCGAGTAGTACTGTAAGTGGAGAAGACAGACTGGGTCAGTCAAGAGAGCCCAGTGTCTTCGAATATGGATAAGTCATTGGGTGTCACATGAGTAATAAATCCGTCAGGGATATTTCAGCTCAGTAAAGCTTCCCAAGTTGACTGTTGGTGAAGTGGAAACGCAAAGGAGCCATCACAGCTAAACCTAAAGCGGGCAAACCCTTTGTACTGAGGGACAGGACTGAACATTTAAACTTGAGATAATTTAGATCATCTGGTACTAAAAGCAACAACACAAATTTCATGTGCACCAAGACTCTCCTCATTTTTAAACATTGACGAAATACCTCTAGTGAATCCATATGGCTCTCTCCTCGCTCCGACAAGTGGAAGAAGATGACCATCTTTCTCTTGGTTTCCCTCTAAAGTAGCAAGAATCAACGCTTGTCACAGCCTCTATCGTCTTCCTCACGAATGTGACGTGATTTTACAATATTAAGTACTAAGAAGCATTTACAGAAATTATGCATTAAAGTATCATTACGTTGTACTCTAATCAGTTATGGAATATACAGTACACAAAATTTTGTGTCTGTACGGGTAATGACCGAAGGCCAAATACAATTAAGAAAGTAAAATCTTTGCATATCTCATGAGCCGCCAGCGATCGTTGCTGCGTTTTTCTAATCTCTCGTCATCCCAAACCTCAATCTGTTGCTCTCTGCTTTATTCATAAGGCGAAAATATTGCAGGCTTTCTATGTAGAGCTACGTACCTAGTGTTCTGATGGCTTACGTGGTTCTGATAACACTAAATTGGAAGAAAAAATTAATCTCTTTCCATAGACAATAAATCATTTAATGAGAACTGGTACCTTTACTAAAAGGCCACTGCGATGAATGCATATACATCCCTGTAAATCAGTCTCAGCGAAAAGAGCCCAAAGGGAGCTATTAAAGAAGTATTCGTGCAGAGTAGTTCCTTCATAATCTCCAGCAAACAAGGAGCACGCAAAGAAAAGGTTGCAGTGGTACATAGAGCCCAAGATGTAGACTACCGACCAGAAAAGCGCATAAAATAGTCCAATGAGACATCTTACAAATTCTCGACTAATGTTAGAGAATGCGTTGATAGCACTGGCCAGCAGTGAATAACTTACTGATTTGACGAACGTGAGGACGAAAACAATGTGTATGCCCTAACCAACCAAAGGATTTCAATATTATTGATAGGTCGCCGCTTTCATTGGAAAATCTATTTAACGGTCTGTTCATCGTTGTAGCTATCCTATGCCACAAATAAGCACATTTTCAATTTTTCTCTTGGGAGAATTGATAACAATATTCTGGAAACAATTTGAAAAGGGTTCCAATCACTGGGTTCTGCCCAAGGTGTCCCAGCGACGTACCTCGGTTGTCAGGCGAATGGGAGAACCGAACATACCCTTGCAAAAATTTCCAAATGAGAAACACATGAATGAAAAAACATTTGAATAAACATAAAACAGTGTAATCCCATACAACTGAGAAGAGGAGAGGACACACGAAATATTTTAATGCCTGAGGAACGACACGGTACTTTATTTATAAAACTAGAACCGCCAGTCCAGTAGCGTAAACAGTCAACTGGTTACTCAGATGATGACTTTAAAGGAATCTTGCTGTGCGGATGTTACACACACTTTTTTACGGAGATCAGAATTTACGTAAACTTTATAAAATGTTTGCTTCTATTCCCGAAGTATTACGACGCTACTAATGCTTAAAGTGTGCAACTGTAATGCGTAAGTGGCTGGATTTATATATTTGCGCCGTAACAAAGGAAACTTTCTGCCTAAAACAAACGTTCTGTTACAGAACTTCTGTTTCTTGTTTGAATTATGATATGAAAAACACGGAACATTGCTGATACTGTACTGCACTATAATAAACCAATCTTGCAAGACACACAGAACTGCAACGACATAATCGCAAGAAAATAAAAAACATTTTTTACACTCTTAAACTACCGGTGCTATTCCGAATTGATGTGTAGTATGGTTCAGATCGTTGTTATTACCTTACAGCAAAACCAGTATTATTACATTGCAATTTAATCATGAGAACCCTTTCTATAGAAATAACTCATAGAAATTTTACACTAACTTTATAACTTTGAAGTGCATTTACGAAACAATAAAATTCATGGTCTTTACTTTCATTTCAAGAGGGAAGCAGGTTTAGAACAATTATTAGTGATGAAATCTTTTCTGGTTATCAGCCTAGTCGTGCAACCATGTTATCGGAATGTTTCCTCCTCGTCAAAGACGTCTGAACATAATGAGCAGGGGACTAGTCTAAACGTTGCAGTAATACGACGCCACGGCTTGCGTGATTTCAACAACAAAATTCGGCGAAAAATCAAGCACTTCCAATAAAGTGATCGTCTTGTTAACAATAACAGAGGTCAATGACAATGTAAAGAATGAATTAACCTTTAAGCAGGAGAAATATTATTTAAAAATAATCCCTGAAACACTTGATTCGCCGTCCTCCCGAATGTCGGAGCAGTGTTTTAAACACTGCCAGACAGCGCTTGGTGACTTCCATACAATTAGGAGGTACTGAATAAGAAAACCCTATACTGATCTCACTCTCAAACCATCGTCAGATGAGTAGCATCGTCGAAAAAGACATGAGGTCGTTTATGCGTCTGCGTTCGGCCTCTGTATAACGTTCTACGCGTAATTTTTAACAACAGTGAGAGATTTCGAAGTAACGATAAATTTCGAAAGTTTATTATTGTTTCAAAGTTTTTATTTGGGTCTCTGTCTAACTGTGACACACAGTATTAGCAGTGCTGTTATTACATTTATGAAGCTCTGACAGCAGCTGTGCTCGCAGACTAAATTATGAGAATTCATGTCCACCTATTACGCAAACAATAGTCCTTCTTCTCATGGATAAAAATGGTCAGCATCTTTGTGCCTTTCTCAGTGGTACTTTTATTCAGTTTTCGTGAAATGCAAACATATAAATGAAGTGATTAGTTAGTTTGCTCATACTGGGTAGAAAGGGGCGATCTGCAGATAATTAGCCTGAAGGAAGACAACTTCTAAGACAAGATCGCTTCTATAAAACCCTATTTACGATTTACCGGTTTCGTTAAAACAGAGTTAGCATCATCTGATCCGTTAATAGTGTACATAATGTACAAAATATAAAGTTATGAATAACAGCATAAATATAATACATAATATGCAACGTATACGCTTTTGGAAACATATTGTAAATACTAGTTTCAACTTTGACGTACCAATGCATCTTATGTCAGCTATCAAGCTAATTAAGAGATGGAGAGCATTTAGAGCTCTAATTGGGCACCTGCAGGTACACTATGTGATCAAAAGTATCCGGACACCTGGCTGAATATGAATCACAAATTCATGGCGCCCCCCCCCCCCCCCCCTTTCAGTAATGCTGGGGTTCCATGTGGTGTTGGCCTTGATGACTGCTTCCACTCTCGAAGGCATACGTTCAATCAGGTGATGGAAGGTTTCTTAGGGAATGGCAGCCTATTCTCCACGGAGTGCTGCACTGAGGAGAGGTATCGATGTCGGTTGGTGAGGCCTGGCACGAAGTCGGCGTTCCAAAACATCCCAAAGGTGTTCTACAGGATTCAGGTCAGGACTCTGTGCAGGCCAGACCATTACAGGGATATTACTGCCGTCTAACCACTCCGCCACAGGCCATGATTTATGAACAGGTGTTTGATCGTGTTGAAAGATGCAGTCGCCATCCTCCAATTTCTCTTGAACAGTGGGAAGCAAAAAGGGCTTAAAACATCAATGTAGGCCTGTGCTGTGATAGTGCGACGCAAAACAATAAGGGGTACAAGCCCCCTCCATGAAACACATGACCACATCATGACACCATCGCCTCCGAACTTTACTGTTGGCATTACACAAGCTGGCAGATGACGTTCACCGGGCATTCGCCATACCCACACCCTGCCATTTGATCGCCACATTGTGTACCGTTTTTCCACTGTTCAACCGTCCAGTGTTTACGCTCCTTACACCAAGCAAGGCGTTGTTTGACATTTACCGGCGTGATGTGTGGCTTATGAGCAGCCGCTCGACCATGAAATCCAAGTTTTCTTACCTCCTGCCCAACTGTCATAGTACTTGCAGTGGATCCTGATGCAGTTTGGAATTCCTGTGTGACAGTCTGGATAGATGTCTGCCTGTTCGACATTACGACCCTCTTCAACTGTAGGCGGTCTATGTCAGTCAATGGATGAGGTCGGCCTGCACGGTTTTGTGCTGTACGTGTCCCTTAACGTTTCCACTTCACTATCACATCGGAAACAGTGTGGAAATCTTGCGTACAGATGTATGACACAAGTGACACCCAATCAACAACCACATTCGAAGTCCGTGAGTTCCACGGAGCGCCCCATCCTGCTGTCTCACGATGTCTAATGACTACTGAGGTCGCTGATACGGAGCAGCTGGCAGTAGATGGCAGCACAATGCACCTAATATGAAAAACGTATGTTTTTGGAGGTGTCCAAATACTTTTGATCAGATAGTGTATGTTTAATAATAATTCTCTTTTTGTATGACATTGTGCGCTGTTGTTCGTAATTTTATACTTTACGCTTTACGTACACTGTTCAAAGATCATAAGATGGTAACTCCGTTATTGTGAAATCGGTCATTGTAAATAAATATTTTACAAAATGCGATCTTGGCTGAGAAGTTGTCTTCCTTCAAGATGGATAAAGTGATTTAAGTCGCAAAGCATAGAAGAGACATTAATATTACGTTGCAGGTAGCAAGCTACACAGGGGTGTCCCAGAAGCAATCGTCGGTATTGAAGGTTATGACAGGAACGACCATTCGAAGAAAAAATAATAAACATGAGTTCTAAAACGCATATCTTAAGAGCTGTAGGTACTCCTTCATCTTCGATACTATGATCACTCTTCTGACTGATTTGGTGCGGCCCGCCACAAATTCCTCTCCTGTGCAAACCTCTTCATCTCAGAGAAGCACTTGCAGCCAACGTCCTCAGTTATTTGCTGGACGTATTTCAGTCCCTTTCACTCTCTACAGCTCCCTCTAATACGATGGGAGTTATTCGCCGATGTCTTAACAGATGTCCTATCATCCTGTCCCTCCTTCTTGTCAGTGTTTTCCATACATTCTTTTCCTCGCCGTTTCTCCGGAGAACCGTTTCATTCCTTACGTTATCCGTCCACCTAATTTTCAACATTCTTCTGTAGCACGACATTACAAATACTTGGATTCTGTTCTGTTCCGGTTTTCCCACACTCCATGTTTCGATACCATACAATGCAGTGCTCCAAAAGCACATTCTCAGAAAGTTCTTGCTCATATTAATGCCTACTAGTAGACTTCTACTGGCCAGGAATGCCCTGTTTGTCAGTACTAGTCTGCTTTCTACGTCCTCCTTGCTCCGACCGTCATGAGCGATTATGCTGCCTAGGTAGCAGAATTCCGTAACTTCATCTACCTCTTGATCGCCAATCCTGATGTTTATAATTTTATCTTGATTTGGTCCATACTGTCTCATTCCAAAATACAGAAAGCAAAGAGCTTGCTGTAGAAGAGATTTTTTTACAGTATCGACCCTGAGGAAGTGCTCTCAGCTGTTAAGATATTGATTTACTGGACTTACTTGCTTCGAATGACCGTTCCTGTCATATCCCTGAATATTGACCATTCCTCCTAAGTCATCCTGTATCATAATGCAAAGCAGGTCGTACAGAACCTAACACTGTAGAATATGAGATAACAATCACTATAGATATAAAACGTTTTAGACATTATTTTTGTTCCAATAACTATCACTTACAATATGTTTGCATTTTATAGAACTGAAAATAGCACAATAATGCTGAAAGATGCCCGGCGTTAAAAAGAGTACGTTGGCGTACTGAGATACTACACAAGAAGAGTTTGCAACAGTTGGTACAAGAAGAAACACAGGACTTCCGTCCGCACCAGGAACATTGCTGCATGCAAACCAATCACGCTGCCCGCGAGAATCACGCCCTCTGGAGGCAGCGCCACCACTAACAGAAACGCGCGCTTAAGTAACCGTGCACGAGCACAAGTTGGGAGGTGTAAGCTCCAAGTCAGTCTTGCTAGTGAGTTTCAGAGGAACGTTAGTCTTCTTTTCTTCAAGTCATGGAGTAACATACAAACATGACCGATAGCAAGATAGTGGTTAGTCTACAGTAAAAACACAATAGTAAATAGTAATTATTGTCTACGGACAGTGACTGCCTGCCTAAGATTTCACTGAGTACTGTCAGTGTGGAACTGTTCTTCTAATAGTACATCAAGACACAACATTAGTTTACTTCTGACTCTAGTTCAGGTAATATTATTTAGTTTGTGTTCAACGATGGACATGTAAACTAAATATGCATTCTACAATTGTTGTAACCAGCGTTACTAAATCCAGGTAATATATTTTATTATTCACTATTCTGTGTTACATTCATTGTGTATGTGCTGCCCTAGAACCCACGCAAACGCCTTACGAGCCTTTATCAGCCTTTCATCAAAGTGAACGCCCCCAGTCCCCAAGAACCAGTAGCTTGAATAATAGATGGAGATATATCTACATCTACATCCATACTCCGCAAGCCACCTGACGGTGTGTGGCGGAGGGTACTTTCAGTACATCTATCGGTTCTCCCTTCTATTCCAGTCCCGTATTGTTCGTGGAAAGAAAGATTGTCGGTATGCCTCTGTGTGGGCTCTAATCTCTCTGATTTTATCCTCATGGTCTCTTCGCGAGATATACGTAGGAGGGAGCAATATACTGCTTGACTCCTCGGTGAAGGTATGTTCTCGAAACTTCAACAAAAGCCCGTACCGAGCTACTGAGCGTCTCTCCAGCAAAGTCTTCCATTGCAGTTTTATTATCCCCGTAACGCTTTCGCGATTTCTCAATTATCCCATAACGAAGCGCGCTGCTCTCCGTTGGATCTTCTCTATCTCTTCTATCAACCCTATCTGGTACGGGCCGGCCGAGGTGGCCGAGCGGTTCTAGCCGCTACAGTCTGGAACCGCGCGACCGATTCGTTCGCAGGTTCGAATCCTGCCTCGGGCATGGATGTGTGTGACGTCGTTAGGTTAGTAAGGTTTAAGTAGCTCTAAGTTCTAGGGGACTGATGACCTCAGCAGTTAAGTCCCATAGTTCTCAGAGCCATTTGAACCATCTATCTGGTACGGATCCCACACTGGTGAGCAATATTCAAGCAGTGGGCGAACAAGTGTACTGTAACCTACTTCCTTTGTTTTCGGATTGCATTTCTTTAGGATTCTTCCAATGAATCTCAGTTTGGCATCTGCTTTACCGACGATCAACTTTATATGATCATTCCACTCCCAGATAATGTATGGAATGAACTGCTTCCAGTTGCTGACCTGCTATATTGTAGCTAAATGATAAAGGATCTTCCTTTCTATGTATTAGCAGCACATTACACTTGTCTACATTGAGATTGAATTGCCATTCCCTGCACCATGCGTCAATTCGTTGCAGATCCTCCTGCATTTCAGTACAATTTTCCATTGTAATTATCACAATTTATTAAAATCATTTTTTTTTTCGATTAGGTTTCACTAATACCTGGCTATCAAGTCATAAGCCGCAACACGCGTAGAAGTAGAACGGTGTTCGCCTCATTATCCCGGCCGCTCGATAGCGGCTGCGAAACATTATCGGATTAACCGATTGTCGATCGGGTGTCCAGAGTTCAGGAGGAGTCGGGCGGTAGAAAAACCGATGGAATGCCGCGACGTCCGGAGCAGCTCTGGGGCTGAAACAAATGAGTGCGTGCAGAGCGGGGTGCAGGCACCTGTTCCTGAACTCCGGCGAGGTGCGCAGCTGTTCGCGGCAGAGGGCTTTTTGTTGTTCGCAGGTATTTTCCCTCTGATACGGCCGGGATGCCGCCTTGTAGCCAGCAATTCGTTAATTTCCAGGCACGCGGCAGGCCTACAGTTTCTGGCAGGACCGAAAAATCTGTGCCGACGTATATGTAGTCTGTCACGGCAGAAACCTGCTGACGTTCCGAAGAGTAATTAATGCAGCTATACGCATGTCAGCGTCAAGTCGCTGTGGGAGAAAGGTCATAAACGAAGCCGGGCTCGGAAGGTCATATTGTATGGGTTGTTTTCTAAGCTTCAGTGACGGATTTTATGTTTTGCTTCTCAAAGCTTAAAACCGTTGGCAAGAAATATCATTTACAAGGGTCAGTCAATAATTATAGAGACAAATTGATCTGGAGAAAAAAAGGTTCCAACGAGCTACAAGCTTTTTTTTCCCGGCTGCTCTTTTCCCATAAACTTTTTCACTTCCTCGTTGTCCTGGAACCTCTTCCCACATGTCTCCTTCAGTGCACCAAACAAAAGGAAATCACTAGATGCTAAGTCAGGACTGTAAGGGGGATGAGGCAATACTTCCCAGCTCATTCTGTCGATGGTTTCACAGGTTAGTTGAGCAATATGAGGACGTGCGTTCTCTTGCTGGAGAATCACACCCCTCCTCTGAGATCCGCGACGTCTCTCTCTCAACACTGGCTTCACCTTGTTTAAAAGTAAATCCAAGTAGTATTAGCTGTTTATTGTACACGGCTCTTCTAGATAATCACAAAAAAACTGGACATTCAGCATCCCAAAACACCGTCAACATGATGCCTGCGTTTTGAATTTTTTCTTCACAGATGAGTTGGTGTGCTTCCACTCCATGCTTTGCCTTTCTGATTCTGGCTCATAGTAGTGAACCCAAGTTTCATCACAAGTTAAAATTTTGTTGAGGAATTGCTCACCTTCTCTTTCATAATGTTCCTTCATTTCAGTGCACATTCTCAACCTCGTTTCCTTGTGTAGCCGAGTCAGCTCCTTTGGGACCCATCTCGCACGTGTTTTGTGGTACCGTACAGATAATCTTATGAACTGTACCAGTACTAACTTGAACCTTATCAACTATCATTTCCATAGTCACACGGCGGTCGGCACGAATAATGTAATCTATTGGACTTTCAAATGACGGCGTTGAAACTGCAACTGGTCGGCCAGAACAGTGTTTGTCAGTCACTGAGTCGCGACCATTTTTGAACTGCTTGTAAAAGCTTGCACGATTTATATAACCTTCACTATAAACTTTAGAAATTCTACAGTATATATTCACTGGTTTCTCGCCTTCAGCGAGTAAAAAACGAATGACAGAACGTCGTTCAACTAATGTGAACGTTTCAAGCGGTCTCGCCATCTTGAAATGTATCTTTGAGATTATAAACAAAACGATGTTGATACATCAGCTGATCAGGGCTCATCCAAGTAATGCCAACTTAAAGCCACAAAAGTACCAAACTTGCCCTAAAAACAGCTTTTTTCCCCTGACCAATTTGTCTCTTTAGTTATTGAATGACCCTCGTAAGTTTCGACTAACGTATTCTTAAACAACATTACTATTTATTTTTTTACTAGGGTATGCTGAAGGATAGTCCCTCGGAATTTCTTTTGAGAGAACTCTTAGACCTTTTTAAATAAAATTAACGTTATAAACATGTTTATTCTTGATGTCTACATATTTTCAGTTCTCTGCCGCTAGAGGACTCCGAATCGTAGCCTGTAACGTAGCGGTGTGTAACTTAACTATGTTGTGCGTGTGAAACAGCTTACTGTAACCGAGTTGGTAGTTCGATCGCCCTCTCTTTCAGCGTGAGAATGCGAGACCCCAGACGTGCGCTGCGACATCAATAACAATCCGATGCCTTGCGCACACTGTCAACAACCATCCTCGATACAGACCGGATTTCGCTCCATCTGATTTTCATCTGTTTCCAATACTTGAACATCACTTTCGCGGACTACACCCTGATAGCGATGTAGGGGTGCAAGCAGAGGTGAGGTGGTGGCTCCGTCAACAATGACGAACATTCTGCAGCGACGGTATCAATAAACTGGTCTCTAGTTGAGAGAAATGTGTTCGACGCCGGGGTGACTATGTTGATGAATAAATATGAGGACGTGAAGAATAAAGACGTAGAATGTTAATAAAATTTGTTTTATTTAAAGTGCTTTAAGAGTTATAACATAAAAAATTGGGAGGCACTACTTTTCAGTACGCCCTCATATTTCCCTGGCTTATGGATTTACAGCATCTCAATTATTCTTCACTTTCCTGTGCCGAAAAGTGAACGCCAAGCAGGAGGAAAATCCGCATCGTCCTGCTAGTGGCTTTTTTTCCTACATGAGGCATTCAATTAACTCAAAGAGGACGATTCCACACAGCTGTGTTTTCACAAGCAATATATTGTGCACGTTTTTTTCCAGTGCGTCCCCTGGTAAGTCTTCCGGCGAAGGAAAATAGGTGGAACATTTATTGGTTAGAAACGTCACACAATATTTTAACTATCCGGCTTTCTTATTTAATAACGGAGACAGTACGGGCTTCAAAACGGCCCAGATTGGTTCAAAATGAATATTCTGCCTTTTGTAGAATGGTAGATGCCTCCGAATTTTTTATTTGATAATTCTTAAAGATTTTAAAGTAAAACAGACTTCGAAACTTTCCAGATCTTTATTCTGCGTGTCTGCATATTTATTTCTCAACATAGTCACCCTGGCAACGAAAACATTTCTCCCAACGAGACACCAGTTTGTTGGTACCGTCACTGTAGAATGTTTGACTTTGTTGACGGAGTCATAACCTCAACTCTACTTTCACCTCCCCTTCACTATTAAAGTGAAGTCCGCGAAGTTGCTCGTCAAGTCTTGAAAACAGGTGAAATTGAATGGGGTCACGGACCGTGTGGTGTATGATCGATGACATTGAACCCAAACCGTAGGATTGTTGCAGATGTCACAACGCTCGTGTGTGGTAGCGCATTGTCATGCTGAAGGAGACGGTGATTCACGCGTGGGCAGATACTTCGAATTCGAAACTCGATTGAAACATGCTGTTTCTCACGCGAGCCAGCGGGTGTGTTGGACCTTCCATCGAGCGACAGACCCCCGTGAAGATGTCTCCCGCAGACGGGGACGAAACGTTGGGAATTGAGACAAAATTCATCAGCCGACCACGGCATAACAGCCCGGATAATCATAATGGACATAATATAGTTATTTTACATACCACCATGTTGCATGCAACATTTCGGAATCCTCTAGCGGAAAAGGGCTCCAATTACGTAGACGTGAAGAATAAGGTTTAGAATGTTAATAACGTTTATTTTGTTTATAAAGTTCACATAGATAATTGGGAAGCATTGCTTTTCAACATGGTATGTATCAGTGGCCTTTTCCGTGGGACTCAACACTTCCACTTCTGCGAATTTGCACACTGCCTATATCTAACGTAACTTTCTGCTTCCTCGACGCACTGTTTTTCGGCGACTGCTTAAGGAAGTTTAACATGCTCTGTCCAGTATATTTTCATCTACTCTTGACCTCTCAGTACCTCCGCCTCCTTCATGACATAACGCATTTTACATCGATACATTGTTCGTACCTGACGTCGTGAGAAGGATCCGGATGTCCTATAAACAATAGTAGAACCTTTAGACTCCATCCACACTTGCTGCAGTCGGTTGCTAAAGTCACAAACAACAATGCACACGATTCGTATCAAACTTTTCCTCCAATGTAACACAAACGTCGAAATTTGCGTCATGTTACTTTCATAAGGTAGTAAGGTAATACTTTTTGTTCAACGTTGGTGAAATAATTTCTGAATCACTATTAGCGCTAGTCCTTGCTTAATTTTGATACACTATGTGATCAAAAGTATCCGGACACCTCCAAAAACATACTTTTTTCATATTAGGTGCATTGTGCAGCCACCTACTGCCACGTACACCATATCAACGACCTCAGTAGTCAGTAGACATCGTGAGAGAGCAGGATGGGTAGCTTCACGGAACTCACGGACTTCGAACCTGGTCAAGTGATTGGGTGTCACATGTGTCATACGTCTGTACGCGAGATTTCCACACTCCTAAACATCTCTAGGTCCATTGTTTCCGACGTGATAGTGAAGTGGAAACGTTAAGGGACACGCACAGCAAAAAGCGTACAGACCGACCTCGTATGTTGACTGACAGAGACCGCCGACAGTTGAAGAGGGTCGTACTATCGAATCGGCAGACATTTATCCACACCATCACACAAGAATTCCAAACTACATCAGGATCCACTGCAAGTACTTTGACAGAAGGCGGGAGGTAAGAAAACTTGGATTTCATGGTCGAGCGGCTGCTCATAAGCCACACATCACACCGGTAAATGTCAAACGACGCATCGATTGGTGTAAGGAGCGTAAACATTGAATATTGAACAATGGAAAAACATTGTATGGAGTGACGAATCACGGTACACAATGTAGTGATCCGATGGCAGGGTGTGGGCATGGCGAATGCTCTGTGAACATCATCTGCCAGCGTGCGTATTGCCAACTCCATATTGAATTGCAGCATTACCGAAGGAGGGCACCAGGTGTCCGGATACCTTTGATCACATAGTATATTACAGGAACTGTAACTTCTTATGTTAGTACTACATGCCGATGCTAAGTGACGTCGGTGGTTTCCTAAAACTGTTTTGGTGGAAATGCGTATTCTGTCTTTGAATGTCTTCCTGCATACGCATCAAGTCCGCTATCATGGGCACTCCGCCGTGAATAATCAGTCCTTATTTTCTGCGACTAGATGTTCGTTGATATTACTCTAAGTCGTAAGCTTTCGGTTTCTTAATGCAAACTTTTTTTTTTTTGGCTGCATCATGAGCCTTCTAAGTTTCTGTTTGGGTTGATTTTTGTTTCAGTTTCGGCTGTTAATGGCCATTTCTTCTTCGTTTTGTTCGTGATTAAACCTAGTTCTGCGCTCAGCAACATGTGTATTGAGTTCAATGTTTTCGATGTCTTTGCTTTGCTTCGGACGCAATGATGACGAAATCTGAGATTCGCAGATTTGATCACTTTCGCCATAAAACTTTTAATTATTTCAGAATTTTTTATTTCTATTCTTAAATTGTCTCCTCGGTACTGAAGTTAAACAATAGTGAAGGATAGAAATTTACGGTTTAATGTCTCGTCGGAAAAATGGTCATTAAGCCCATAAACAATAATGGTGACTTCCTACAAACCTCTCTTGCTTTCTTTCACGTAGTTTAGATGATTCGTTCAGGCAGCCAGCAGATGAAATCAACAGATCTATCTAAAATTTAAATGTACAGATTTCATAACAATCAATGCTTCCCCTGCTCTTAACGACCTTTTTGCGCAAAATTCTGGTTATTTATCCATTCTTAAAAAGCAATGGAAATTTAGTTTGTCCTTGATGACGAACATTCCACAAATTTTACATTATGCATTTATTTTTTGTACCTTTTGAAATTTTGTTGCTTTTGTTTCTTACAAACTTACTCGAACATGGAACAATTTATCACTTAAGTAGCCCACAAAAATGTTGACTGAAAAAAGAAACAAGAGAAGTCAGAGATTGTCCATCATATGTGAATGAATACTGCACTATAATGTAAGTACACGCAATGTAGCGAAGAAACTTTATACATAATAAAGGAATGTGCGGCGAAACTGTTCTTAGACCGTTTTGGGAGCTTATAGAAGGTGTAACCTGCATAATAGAAGACAGTTCCCTGTGTGATTGTTAAATAATTTGTACAATAGCTATCTGCATAGTATCTAGGCAGTGAATACCGCATATAGTTTTAGACGAGACGGCAACAATCCCACGACGGAATGTATTTACAGGGCTGGCGGGGTTAGGAAACTGAGACGCTTGAATACCCAGCTGCCTTACAGAGGATGCGAAATGCCTAGACCAGGCTGGTAGAAGTCTGTCACAAGTCTGCATGCAATATCAGCTTAAAATTAACAGGTACCTCTGATGAGTTAATCTTGTGTACTGTTGGCATTTTTAAAACATAATAAAATCAGTGTAGCTAGTAGAGAACTGAATAAGAACTGTACCTATTAATCTGTGAGTTAAAACTGAACATTGGTAAATTACGGAGAAAGACGATTGTAAGTTAGAACAGATTAACGACACAGATTTTCTTCAAAATTCTCCTTTTTAACGTATCCTTTAGAGCTCTGTCAGTGGATGCAGCAGTTTTGACAGCCACGCCCTTCTCACTGCCTGTCTTGCGCTCTCTGTGTCCAACTGATCCCGTCATTGACTGCTTTCTTTGTGCTTCGTTGAAAGGAAAAAATAATTTATAATGTTCAGTAGTAATTACTAATGTTATATTAGTGATTAATTATTAGTATTATCACTGCTTATAATGATTTATTGTGTATTTTAGTTACACTCAATATTTGTTAACATAATTAAGACTGAAAAAGGAAGAAAAATGTTTTAACTGAGGATGGATATATTGGCCACTGCCTAGACGCCATTCCACGAATGATATTGTTAGTTGGGCACGACCACCAACGAATCAATAACAGAGAAGAGAATTTGTCATTAATTAACCACTCTTAAAACTATGTTAGAAAAACCTAACTTCTTGTGTAAATTTAAAACAATTACATGAAGTGGGAATTTATCATACAAGAAAACATCAACAATGTGACCTCATATTTTAAGGAGAAAACATTACAGCCGCAAGATACCAGCATCAGGAAACGAAACCGCTCGAAAATTTGGACCGTAATTCTAAGAGTACGCGCTGATGAACTTCTGAATGTCTGTCTTTTAAACTTCCGCGAGAACAGGTTGTCACTCACTCCGCCCAGTTGCAGCCGCCTCACGTCTGAACGCGTTGCTGCTCAGTGCCGTGAGTAAGAGGGTCATGTTCATCATGTCAGTAAACCAACAAGCGGTAGTTCTTTGTTTCTTTTCCAGCCTGTAACAGGTTCAGAGATCTCTTTGCTTTGAACACTTTTACGTTGTGATTCACAAATGCATTGTACATTAATGAAATAAATCATTATCCGTTAAAGTAGTAGCATAATGCCGTTTAGTTATTAACATCACTATTGTGCGTTATTTTCTTTGGACTGAAGAGCTGTTAAAGCGAAGTACATCTGCAGGAGTTGCGTTATTCTTCAGTATCATTGCATGATTAAAACTTAACAATTCCTCATTTGATTAGGCTTATTCATTTCGATTTTTAGGTATATACGTTGTTAAAATTGTGCAGATATGTGCGTGAGGTTGCCATATTACATGTTCTCGAACAAAATTCTAAAACACGCCAGACAGATATGGCCTACTCCCGCGTCCTCTTCGCACGCCTTCAACATCTGGCGATTACGTGACCCCTGGTTGTCACTCCTCTTTACAGTACTTCGCACTCGGTCTTTAGACGTCTGCAGTGAGCCGGAGCGAGAGGCAAAAAACTTTTGCGCGCGGAAGTTTAACAGCTGCACATTCAGAAGTTCATCATTGCGATCTATCGGAATTACTGTGCAGATTTTCCCACAGAATGCATAGCTGGGACTGACAACTTGCTAGCGTCCTTTTCTCTTTACAGTATGAAGTCGAGTTGGTGATGTTTATTTCGTCAGATGAGAATGTCTCAAAACCGTACAAAACTTGAGTACCAGACAATATGATATCCGGGCTCCTTTAAATGACTATACCTAACTCAGGGGGTTTCGAGTGACACCTTTACACAATTTCTGTACGGTTGCATCACTGTACAGACTCACGAATTCAAGTGGCCGTTATGTGCGCAATGGCCATTATGCCCGCCTTCCCCGTAACAGTTGCCAACTAGGCTACTCTACAGCCACTATTACCCACGCTTAGAGTTGCGCTCTACCAAAATTACATAAATGATGTAAGAAATGGTAGTATTATCGGTAGTATTGGTAGAATCGGAAGCGAAAGTAGCATAAATGAATATTTAAGGAGGAAACTGTGAGCTGACGATTTCTCTTTGTTTTTTGATTTGCACATAATTAACACCACACTTTATTCATTGTTAGTCCATGATGTATTTTGCATTCTTACATAATATAAAAGTCATCTTATAACTAATAAAAATTAGTCATCTCGTGACTTCTAAGCTGTTATAGAATCAATGCAATTACTGCTGATGCAAGTACAGTTTACATAAAAAAAAGATTAAAAATTATATACTTTTTGTTGGTATTTTGTACTCAAAAGAATGTTTTCCATCATGATCAAAGGCAATACGTTGTTGTTATTGCTGATAAGTAAGAAAGTTGAGTAACAGAAGATTTGAAGCGATATTCGATATGTTTTTGTATTGAGTATTTTTTCAAATTTTACTTTTTTGGAGGAAATTGCATTTTCTAGCACTATATGATGAATCGGTATTGTTTCTTTTTCATTTTTACTACAAAACTCCTCTGCTCCGCGTTACAAGCTAACAACTTTCAAACAAAACGTGAATTAAATACTGAAAATTTCATTTTTGCTATAAATACTGTTTATATTTCAGTAACAGGCAGGAGGGTAACAATGCAGAACAACTGTAGGTTACGGGGCCCTTTGTGAATCTGCACTTAGTTCCTAGGGGAATCTAGTAACGTGCTGATCGCATACGCAGAAGAAGCAACCAATACGTGGAATGCCTGATTGGTACGCAATACACGGAACGTACAAGTAAAGCGGGTACGATCGTAACTGACAAAAGCTACTAGGAAAATGCAGTAATCTACGCTCCCTTACGATAGTCTACGGTAGCTTTACAACTCTACCTGTGTCTGAAGTGCACCTAGTCTAGAATGAAGAGCGATACTACGAGTCGACTGCAGGTGGGTGGACTCCGCTGTTGCAGGGAACGGCGGACAGAAGCGGGCCGCGGGCCTCTTCCAGTTCCCCCGCGTCGGCCGCGCCTTCATCGACGGGCCGCTGCCCTTCCCTCTGAGCGTGGTCGGCCCGCTGCGGCTGGCTCCGTCGAGCGACAAGGACGCTGACCCCGAAGCCGCCACCGGTGAGGATAGTGCAGGCTCAACTTGTCTCACAGCCTCCCTCCTCCCCCCCCCCAACCGCCCCCCTCATCACCTTTCTTCCCAGCAACACCCTCATCTGAACCCAGTACTCCTTCTGATGTTCCTCATCTTCTCCTTTATTCTGTTAGGTAGTGATCTGTCCTACATGGTACCACGCCTTAATAATTGTCTGTCCAGTTCACGTGTGATTAACATTTATTTGGCACAAATTTTTAAATATACAAAGGTATTGATTACACAATACTTTATTAAGCGTTATATATTTCATCATCAGACTGAAGCTGTAGAACAGAGTGTACAAGGAAATTAACGACGGCAAATTTGTGTATAATAACATAAGAATACATCTCGGTAATCCATATACGAAACCATAGACACAATATTCAATTAATATCGTACTTATACTTAAATTAAACTTTAGCAAAATGCTCACGAAAGTAAGCGCATAGATTGAATACAATACAGATCTCATACAGTTATATTTGACAGCGCCGTTGTCTGTTCGAAGAGAACCATTGCCAATCTGTCTTTGGCGGTTAAACTATCTAAGAAGTAAACAAAGACCAATAGGTGGCCCAAGCATCGACAACAGATGTGAAGTCAAAGATAACTTTACAAAGAGCAATCAATAAGTCATAACATCGTGAACAACTTGATCAAGGTACATTTGTGCTACTTTTATGGAGGAGAACCTCATATACTGACAGGAGGTAAAATTTACATAGCATGAAATGTGTGTCGTTAGGTAGCACCGTAAACGACGTAACAGAGATAGTCGTTAGTAAACAAAACAGAACACATGTTTGCAACCATAAGTCATGTGGTACAATGTAAACATAAAACCGATAAACATCAGAAAATAATAAACATTGTGAAAGAAAAAGTTTACAGTCATCACAAAATAAAATGTTACATATGTGTCACCAAATTCTGTCATATCACAAAAGCCCCCGTAAGAGAGTGAAAAAATGTAACGGGACATAGATAACGCTCCACTGAATAATATAAGGTAGGGAACCTGGGGATGGAGAAGCCATGTCTATGTCTCATTTTCACATTTGTCTAGTATTTGGACACTTTCAAAAACAAATCATTTTTAGACAGATTTCTTTGAAAAATATATGGTTCAAATGACTCAGCACTATGGGACTTAACATCTGAGGTCATAAGTCTCCTAGAACTTAGAACTACTTAAACCCAACTAACCTAAGGACATCACACACATCCATGCCCGAGGCAGGATTCGAACCTGCGACCGTAGCAGTCGCGTGGTACCGGACTGAAGTGCGTAGAATCGCTCGGCCACCGCTGCCGGCAAAACTATATGTTTCAGCATTTTGTTGGGTAGCCATTCTGTTGTATCACTTCTTTCCAACGCTGCGGCGAAGAGCTATCGGCCTTTTTTTTTTAAACAGCCAGTGCATAGACCGTCCCATTCTTCTTCTATTCGACGCTTCGAAGTTTCTTTGTAAGACTTTGATTTTTTTTTCTAACGCGTCGCTCTACTTCTCCCCAAACATTCTCAAAAGTGTTGAGGTCTGGTGATTGAGGTGGTGGTTGGAAGACTTCTGGAGAATCGTACGACAAATAACACTGCACAATGTGAGCTTTATGTTTCGAGTCACTGTCCTGTTTAAACTTAAATGCGTATGATAACACCGTTTTTCTGCACTTTTGGGTAAATTGTTTTCTGATGGGATGCCATAGACATATTTTTCCATAATACTGTCGATGAACACTAATTCGCCCGGTTCAACGCCGCGCGGGATTAGCCGACTGGTCTTGGGGGCTGCAGTCATGGACTGTGCGGCTGGTCCCGGCGGAGGTTCGAGTCCTCCCTCGGGCATGGATGTGTGTGTTTGCCCTTAGGATAATTTAGGTTAAGTAGTGTGTAAGCTTTGGGACTGATAACCTTAGCAGCTAAGTCCCATAAGATTTCACACACATTTGAACTCCCGGTTCAAATGTGAATATGCAGCCCCAGACGAGAACACAGACACGTCCAAGCTTTACAATGGGCTTAATATTTGTGACTTTCACTTCTTCATTATTCTTCGCCCACATCATCTGTCCATAAGACCCAAAAATGTTAAATTTACTTTCCTCGGTAAAAATGACGTCGTTCCGACATGTTACTTCCTTCGTAATAAACTCTTTAGCAAAGTCCAGTATCCACTTCGATTCTGTTCATTCGCATACAGTTTACTCCTAGCTACTCTTGTATTGTTGTCACCATTTTCCAATGCTCTGTCATTCGTTTGAGGATGTATCTTCTTTAAAGTCTCGTTCAGGATCTCACCTGCTAATTTTGGTGTATTGAGTGCAGATTGCTTCTTTATTTTTCGTATTAGATTTCGCTTGTCACGTGCATTCAACTTCTTAGATTGGTGAGTTATAGAGTCTATATGGTCTGCGTTTTTGAATCGTCTCACAATATCTGCCGCACTATTCATTCTGATGTTGAACATGGCAGCAGTCAGCGTATTTGATTTATCTTTCGCGTCATGAAAAATGACAAGCTGGGGTATATAAAAACTGATATTAGTTTCACGTGACATTGTTGCATGTGGACTGCGCTTGTAAACGAACACTAACTTCTAACTCAGAGTATATTATTTGGCGTGAACGATCAAAACAGGTACTACACCGCCAAATGTCCGAACATTAAAGGAATGTGAAAATCGTACTATTTAACAACTGTTATAAGTTATGTTAAAATGCTCATACTATCATTTCCTTGCCTAACACCTGGCTGCTCGTAGTGGCTTCGGTGCGTATCCTCTAAGTCAGGATACTGCTGGAACCGTATGGTGTAGATCCTTGAGATCGCTCTGCGGCAGAACTGCTTCCAGTGGTTCAGCGAACTGAACTCGATGTGAGCGGCCAGGCGTCGCTCTAAATACACGCATGTCCGAGTGATATCTGCTGGATGTCTGGAAACAACGTGGTTGGCAGAGGCAAAGTAGTGTCCCCGATTGTGGTGCTGTTGCCCAGGATGCGCATACCGCTGCCTCGAGGCTGACGTCCCTGGTGGCGAAGCTAGCACCGCATGCTTCCATGGTGGCGGCTGGAGTTCTGCTTCAAAACAGACTGGCATGTTTTGGATAAAATCTAGCTTCCTGTGATGGATGCGCTGTGCCTGCAGTACTGTTGACGTCGAGATGTGCCAAAGGAGTGTCCCCTGCGGAGACGGAGCACAGGCAACATGTCGACCATATCTGTGGTGCGGGCAGCAGCAGTTGCAGGCGAAGGTCTTGGATACGGCATGTGGGCTATTTAGCAAATACTTTCGTAAGTTGTTGCAAATTAGAATTATGAATTTTATACTTACGTCTACTCTATATTCCAGAAGCCGCCTCGAGTGTGTGGCGGAGTGCACATGGTGTACTACCATCATACTCCCCGGCATTTTCCTCTTCCAGTCATGAAAGTTTCGTGGAAAGTATGTTTGTTAGTTACATTTCCATAGATTATTTTTTATCAAAATGCAGTGAAACGAGTCAGTTTACATGTTCTGTATACATGATTACTGTTAACATTAATTAAAACATTATTATTTTAGTCCTACTCATACCTTTTTCATCTATACAGGTTTTAAGTAGAAATTCGTCAGTAGAATATGAGCATCTGCCCAAGAGAAATGATTTAGATTCAGAACGTTCTTCAGTATCTGTCAAACATTTTAAGTTATTAGAAAACTGATCAAATATTTTTGTTATTGCATAGTTAACTACTTTTTGCCCCACTGACACCTTTAATAAGGGGTAATAAAGATTACTTTTCCCTCCAGTGTTCTAGGTATGGATATCACTGTTCTTCTAAAATTGTGATGGATTATTTATGACATATTTCATTAGCGAATATATGTACTGGGACTGCGCAGTTAACATGCCTAGCTTCCTGAAGAGGTATATACATGGCGTCCGTAGGTGACCACCACATATTACTCTTAATGATCGCTTTTGTGCCATCAATACTTTATATCTGTGTAATGAGTTATCCAAGAAAAAAATTCCATATGACATTATTAAGTCGAAATTTACAAAATATGCCAGAAATCTGATTCATTTGGTTCCAAGACTAGCAAATATACGAAAAGCAAAAGTAGATGTACTCAACTGTTTTACACCTGAAAAGGGAACTTTCTACCCTACTTACTGACTCTTGCCCGTGCGCTACTCAAATGATAGTATGACACTATTTGATGTACAGAACTGAATAAAGAATCCAGAATGAAATTTTCACTCTGCAGTGAAGTGTGCGCTGATATGAAACTTCCTGGCAGATTAAAACTGTGTGTCAAACCGAGACTCGAACTCGGGTCTATGCCTTTCGCAGGAGAGCGTCTGTAAAGTTTGGAAGGTAGGAGACGAGGTACTGGCGGAAGTAAAGCTGTGAGGACGGATCGTGAGCCGTGCTTGGGTAGCTCAGTTGGTAGAGCACTTGCGCGCGATAGGCAAAGGTCCCGAGTTAGAGTCTCGGTCCAGCTAACAGTTTTAATCTGCCAGAATGTTTTCCAAAATATAAGGAGAGCATATTTTCTGAGACTCACTTTATAGCTCCTCGAGAAATATCAGTTACCATCTCTTGTATTGCTTTCTCTCTAATCAGATTCATTGTAACACCAGAATCGCCTGCAAAAAGTACCAATTCTGCTTGTTGAGTGTTAAGTGGAAGGTCATGCACACATATAAAGAGTAGGAGTGGATCCAAAATTGAACCCTGTGGGACTCCCTTTGTTATTTCTCCCGTCACTAAAATTTTATACCCTTCCGACATTGTCTGAATTAGTCAGCACATTCTTTTGTACTGTGTTTGTTGAGTACGATTCAAACCAGCGTTATTGCTAAGCCTCCGCATGAGCTCAAATTTAATATCAACTTCGCCATCATTCGACGAAATATATGTACGAAAAGTCTGCCTGCTTACCTGGGTGATAAAGTGCCTGCCTTCCGTGCCAGCGGACCCGGGTTCGATTCCCAGCCGGGTTGGAGATTTTTCTCCGCTCGTGGACTGAGTGTTGCGTTGTCCAAATCATCATTTCAGCCTCATCACCGGCGCGCAAGTCGCCAAATGTGGTGTCGAATGAAGTATGACTTGCATTTGGCGGCCGAACTTCCCCGAATGGGGCCGCCCGGCCAACGATGCCATACGCTCATTTCCATTTGTGTGTAGGAAAAGTTGATAGAACACCTAATCAAAACGATCTCTATTGAATGTGAAATATTACGAGAGACATGCCCGCTAGTATAAAAGGAAGTGGAGCGTATTGTGTTGTTAGTAGAGAAGCACTAACAGCACAATGAATCGGTCAGGAGCGCGTAGTGGTTTCGAATGTAGACTGTTCATAGAATGTCACCTGAGTAACAGATTCATCAGGGACATTTCAGCCCTTCTAAAGATGCCACGATCGAATGTCGGTGATGTGATTGGAAGTGAAAACCTGAAGGAAGGATCGCAGCTAAACCAGGGCCAGGCATACCCCATGTACTGACAGACAAGGACCATCGAACACTACGGAGAGTGGGTATAAAAAAATCGCATGAAATCAACTAAATAAATCACTCGTGACTTCCAAGGCAGCTAGCACAGTGTCTGTGCATAAGGAGTTAGAAGGAATGAGTTACAACGGTCGAGACGTTCCTCATAAACCACACGTCTCTGTAGAGAATGCTAAGCGACGTTTGAGGTGCTGTGAAGAACGACGGCACTGGACAATGGACGACTCGAAACGCGTGATTTGGAGTGACGAATAACGCTATACCCTGCGGCAATGTGATGGATGGGTTTGGGTTCGGCGAATACCTGGGGAACGTTACCTGCCACCAAGTGTAGCGCCAACACTGAAGTACGGAGCAGGTCGTGTTACGGAATGGGTGCGATTTTTGTCGTTAGAGTGTGATCCCCGTTATTGATCTTTGGAAGACGTTAAATGTAGATGGATACGAACACGTTTTACAGTATTTTATTCTGCGGACAGTAGTGTAAATGTTCGTAGACGATGGGTGATTTCTCAGCTTCACTGTGAACCTGACAAAAGAAGCATGTGTGAGGCAACCGTCTGTAGACAATAAATTTCTGAAATGACTGGCCTGCAAAAGAGTTTCGTACTGAACAGAACATAACACGTTGCGGATGAGTTAACACATTCACTTCGCTCCAGACCCGAGCGTCTAACAATACTACCTATTCTGGTTTCAGCTCTTCAAGAAAGTGGCTTGTCAGTCCTTCACAGACAGTCAGAGATCTCATTGAAAGTACCCCAGTGAAAGCCCCATTTCTTGTGTGGATCGTCTAGTTTTTTTATTAGTTCTGCCTGGTAAGTTTCATAGACTCAAGGGCGACCATTTCGCGTGCTATCTCCCTGATAGTTGGGTTACTCTTACTGAGTATTCTTACAGTCCGTATGGAAATGGCTTCTTTTTCATCTTGGATGATATCTTCCACGAGTCCTTTAATCTCTGTTTCTGAATTTTAGAAAATAGGTTCATAATTTATTTTATATATCTCAAATCATGCTGTCTCCGCACTGTGTCCCACACCTTTGCTGTCAAAGCCATACATACGATAGCTAGTTATACATATGGTAGTTCTACATATGGTAAATAGTTCTAAACGGATTACTTCGGCGTAAGAAATTGATGGTCGGATTGTAATTTTTCATTGACAAACAATTTTACGTTTTACAATAGTAACTTAAGCTCATGCCGGCAGTTCAAAGTGACTAACACCCGTCGCAGTACATTATGTTAAATGCATTAACATTTTCAGTTCTCTGTCAAATATCCGTATAGAGTGAAACATTTAGCGTACCCAACGAACCAATTTCAACTGGTGCTTGATAATAACCGATTTATGAACTCTATAAAAAGGAATAAATAGAAATGAAAAGGACCAAGAACGAACTGTTCGAATTAGAATGAGAGGAATCTAGTCTTCCGCTCCGACTGTTTAATTTGTACATCGAAGAAGCGAGATGGAGATGAAAGTTTTATGAGTGGAATATGATACTAATCGTTGTTGATATTGCCATCCTCGGTGAAAACGAGGAAAAATTGCACGAACTATTGAATGAAGTGAATAGTCAAATTAGAAAAGGATGTGGATTGAGAGTAAAATGAAGGAAGACGACAGTAATGAAAAGTAGCAGATAAGACATTAGCGATAAACTTAGCATCGAAATTGTGGACCATGAAGTAGACGAAGTGAAGGCATTCTGCTGCACTGGAAGCAAAATACAACGTGACGCACGAAGCTAGCAGTATCTAAAAAGTAGACCACCACAGACAAAGACGGCATTCCTGGCCAAATATTATTTACTAGTATGAAGTATCTGCTTTATTTTGAAGAATACATTTCGGAGATGATACTTTTGGAGCGCAGCATTGTGTGAAAGCGGATCATGGACACTAGGACAACTTGAAAAGAAGAAAACCATAAAATGAAATTTAGCAATTGTGATGGGCAGAGGTCTTCTTCCGCTTCAGTTCAACGAATGACCATCTGCTGTTCAGGTGCCTCTGCGAGTTGGAACATCAACATCTCGCGCACAACTGGCTGTACAATCTCTAAGTACCGAGGCGGCACATCTCGAATGAACACCAGGTAACAGACACCATTCAAACGGAGCTATAACAGATAAACATTGTACAGAAACGTTCTTCACCAAGAGTTGCGTATTCAAAATCTCCTACCTGTTGAAATATTCATTTCGGTCTCCAGAAAGAACGTAGCAGGCGAGCGACTGACATCAGCGATGTAAATCAATAATTAGTGCACATCTTCGGAGATTCTTCTTTAAAACAGGAATGTACTGCACCTTCATCATTGCTCCAGTGATGACATACGATAAACTGCTGACAGAAGAGGGATTAGCTGCTTCGTATCCCCTATACAAGCTCACCAGACAAAAAAATTAGTCGTCCAAGTGCGCACATGCAGATGAATCGTTAAGCCTTTACAGACGGCACAACGATCGAGTCACCTGGTCAACGGCTCGCGCGCTGCCCCCACGTTACCGTAAGGTAGACAGTTATCTGTCAAGCTGACATTGTTACGTACACCGATAAACGTAAGGACGTATCAGAGTGGCGAAAAGGGGCAATAGTATTTGGCCGCGCCCATGCCCATAAGGCGTGTTAAGTTCCTGGATTTGTTCGTGTTTCGCGGCGGACTATTCACCCTGACAACAAGCAGTGGTGAAACACTCTTAGACATGAAACGCGACGTCAGAATTGAGGCCGGCAAATGATTCTGCCTGAGTGGAACCGGAGACGCATTTCGAGGCTTCTAAATCAAAATCGCTTCTAATTCCGACAGGAATGAAGGTCCATCCCAGTCTTTTAGTAATAGAACATTGCGAAGGAAATCGTATGTAATGAACATTTGGTGTCTGTCACCTCGCAAGAGGCCATTGCTCACACGGGCACATAAAGACGACAATAGCAAAATTCATTTGGCTGGAAGTATGTGACTGGTTTCTTGAACACTCCCCCTCTTACATCTCGATTGGCCTGCAAAATCACCTGCCTTGAACTTCACAGAAAATCTGCAGGACATGTTGGAACAGCGGGTAATACGCCGACATCAGCATCCCCGTAAGCTGATGAAATTGCGCCATCAAATCTTCAGAGACTGGCTTAACCTAGATGCGACGTACCTGCACCTTTTTGGGACTCATTTCCTAACCGAGTCGAGGTGGTTACCGAGTCCAGGGATGTAATTACACGGTCTTAAATGGTGCTTGTAATGATTTCTCTAGTGGTTACTTATCTGTGAGCTTAGAATGCTGCAGATTTCCATCAGGACCAGTCGCCTTTAGTCGGGTGAGTGATTATTGTTATTACCCTATTCAGCGATCCAGTGTCTATTATTTCGGCATTGATGCTACAATTGGAAAACGGAACAGTAGTATTTAGGCTTTCTCTATGACTTCCTCCGTTTCGATGCCAGCATGATCCCTGTACTATTGTATAACCTTTCTTCGCTTTTCTGACATTGCCTAAGACCAATACTGTGGTAATTTTTCTTCAACCTGGTACAGAGTATTTTACATTCAAATTCACTAAACACATCCCGTATTGCTTTTGTCACTCTAAACTTGGCTTTGTTTAACTTTCATTTATCAGCAAAGTGTAGGTTTCATTCAAATCCGTACCAGCAATTTGTAACCTAGCTACTGAATATAATAGGTGTTTGGAATCACAGTCTTCATCAGGTAATTTAATAAAGGTTGCTTCTAAAAGGCCTTTAAAACTTCAAAAATTCAGTCAGATTTAGTGATAAGACTTACAGGCCTAATCTTGCCGTAATTTCATAAAAAAGTAGATCAAGTATTTACTTACGTGGTACGCTGCTACGGAATGACACGAGCGCAAGTGCTAGCAACAGCTATAGAAAAGATGGCGCCTTTCATTTCCCGAGCCGGCCGCGGTGGCCGTGCGGTTCTAGGCGCTCCAGTCCGGAGCCGCGCTGCTGCTACGGTCACAGGTTCGAATCCTGCCTCGGGCATGGGTGTGTGTGATGTCCTTAGATTAGTTAGGTTTAAGTAGTTCTAAGTTCTTGGGGACTGATGACCACAGCAGTTGAGTCCCATAGTGCTCAGAGCCATTTGAACCATTTTTGAACCTTTCACTTCCCGCCCCAAGAATGGTCCCTGTGTGTTTTGGTTTGAAGAATAGAAGTCTGCAAAAAATGTGGAACGTAATTTTCGTGCCGATTAGGGTAAAGATCCTACCAGCAAGCATACCTTTACTTAGTGGCATACTGTAAATGCTTTGTTGAAATTGTGTGCTTGGTGAGTTGTAAAAAAATCCTTAGGTCTCCCATTCGTGTCTGACGACAGCGTAGAGAGAGTGAGCCAAAGCATCGATAACGGTCATGAAAAATCAACCTGGCGTGATTCTCGCTAGCTGGGCGTCCCACATCTGACAGTTTGTCGTTTGTTAAGAAGACATTTGCCTCTAAACCGTACAAATTAATAATGGTGCAACACCTTAAGGACACCAATACGACTTTTTTAGGGAGATTACACGTCGATTGGATGAAGTAGATTTCAGTGGAAACACGAATTTTCACTTAAGTGCTAAAGCTACTGAGACCAACTGTAGGATTTGGGGCAGTGAAAATCGTAGTGATTCACTGACCAAGAGCAAAGGCGTACAGCCCACTCTTTTTTTAAAAAAAATGGAGTAACGTACTTATATATGGTGGAAAACTCTTTAATCCCGTTGATTGGCAAGACTGACCGCGGAAACGTACACTTTATGCACTATCTCACCGACGTCAGGGACTTCCTTGGCAACTGCTTTCCAGATAAATGGATTGGTCGGGTGCATCTTCGATTACATCTCTCCCAGCATCACAGAACCTGAAATGTGATGATTTTTTATTGTGTGGATTCATCAGGGGTACTGTGTTTGTACTACCCTTATTGGCTTCTTTAGCAGAGCTCAGAGGTGTAATCGAACAAGTTACTTATGACATACATAGTTTGACAATATATGGATGAGACGCACATCACAAAACTAATGGAAGTCACATTCAACTCCTTTAGTTATAAAGTAAAAAAACTTTATGTACTTCGCTGAAAACTGATATCAACACCAGGTCCGTAAATCATGTGAATAAGTCTACACGAATTTTGAAAATTTTAGAAACACTTGTTTTAGCCTATATGACACTTAGAGATGCTGACGACGCTTAGAGATGTTTGGAATTTGAACAAAGTGAAAACTACAAAAATTTGCGTTGTTTATTGTCCTGCCTTCAACTACAAACACATGCTCGTCATCATGTGCACAATATACACCGAGGGATAAATTTTTCCCCTCATATACTTCTGCACACGTTAGATATTTTTAAAAAATTTGGGTAACGAAAGCAAAAATTTACTATCCGCTTCAAATACATTGCGATGTCATCATTGATATATTTACAGCATGCTTTGCCACTAAATAACTGAAACACCGTTAACTGTTTCGTCGGCGGACGAACTTTAGGCGACGGGAAGCGATCACGCAGTGTTTCTTGGAGGCACCTGGTTCAGAGTGTTACCACGAGAGGCGCGGTAATCCGCAGTGTACCCGCACAATGCTGTTCCTGATGGTAAGAAGTTTTACCATAAAATCTTCCAACTGCGGGTCATAGAGTCCCAGCAGTTCTTCTGGTAAATTCACATTTACTGCGGCCCGGGCGTTCTCAGGATTATATCCAACGTCGTAAAAGTTCACAGGCCAGATGGTGGATTTACACAGTTCTCAGACCGTCTACACCACGTCCCAGGTTTTGCGTGCTGCCGCAGGAGCGCAGTTATGATATCAATAGGAGACAAGTGCCGTAGCTGTCCACCGAAAGAAGCACTTCTGCATGCTACGTGACTTCCAGAATTTCGTTTGTTTAGTCCTGTCAATAATGACCTCCGTAGTTCTTGATATAATGAGGAACCGCCACAGCTATAATGATACACATTTATTATGTCACAATCGGCTTCGCCCAAACAACATCAGGTTACACCGCCAATGGTCCTCGTAAGAAATCCCCAGGGCTATGCCAATATCATCACTTAAGAAGTCTACTTATCTTACGTAACATTAAAGGCAATTTGCCTTCAACGTTATATAAGAGAGCTAGACTTTTGGAAGTATTTGTTATGAATGCTATTGGTAATCTAACTCGATGTTCTTTGAAGGCAACTGCTCATTACATAACCAATGTGTATCAATGCAGCTGTGGTGCTTTCTTATTTATTTTAATCATTTATTCAGTCTTATCTGCTTTAGTTCATTTTTTAAGTAGCAACAGAAGTGGCTTCTCCTAAGGAGGTAGTCTCTGCTTAATAGAATATACCGTGTAACAATGAAATGGAGATTAATGTAATAAAAACCATAAACATTTTAAAGATACTGTTTATTCCGCAAACTTGGCAGACGGCTGAGTCAGTTTCTACATGAAGATAGCAAAGGTTTTTAAAATGCACTTTATTGCACACACGTGGCACAAAGCTGAGTCAGTTTCTGCGTATTATTGGTCACCGTAAAAGAGGGCTGAATACCTGAAGAAACTAATTCCTGCATGATTTTGAGCGATAACACAAGCAACAAATCGCGTACCTCTTCATCAGTTAGAGCCTCTTGTTGCCCGTTGCTTCAGTAAGTGGTTCAGATACGGAAATAGCTGCAAGCCACGGCAATTAGTACAGTTACGTGAAAAACATACACACTATAGAGCTACAATTCTTGCAACTTTCGCAGCGGTCATATGGGACCGTTATCCAATAAACTCGCGATGTAGCTTGCTGCGCATACCCTATCATTTTGACTACAGGCTGAAGATGGAGCTCTGCAAATGAAGATACTTTGGTGATAGTGATCCCGTATGAGCGCGCACCCCTTCTTTGGTCTTGGTGACAAAGAATGGTACCAATCCTGAATCGCAATCTTCGTTTCTGGTTGGTGGTAGTGGGCTTCGGATTCACTTCCCCTAAATGTTTACGTTCGACACACTGTACAGTGGGTACTGAAAACATTAACTCTCACCTCGAAAAAAATTGTGGCACGGGAATTTCAGTGTATACCAGGCCTGCAGTCATATACATTAAAAAAATAATTTTTTTGTTCGATAGTTAAAACTGTGCTACCTCTCGTAAGTGATCTACATTCACATCAACATTCCACTGTTTGAATCATGGGAGTTAGCTGCTGCGGAAGGCAATTGAAAAATCTGATATAAATAATGAATTATGCTGCAGTTATTGCCAACTCATCCTCTGTACCATCCTCATGATTCGAAAAAAAATCGTAAAACATCACAGAACCATCTATCGCACTAACTGTACGGTAAGTTAAAAGAATCTATGGGCTTCCAGTGCTCGACACTGCTGTGGCGGGACGTTGGGACTTCATACATTCCTTTCAGAAAGAGGCTGATGGCCTTTGCTGTACTCGTATCCCCGACAGTTTTAGAGACGCCATCACAAGAAAGAAAATGACGTTTATTGCTGCTCGTTTCACTAACAGGAATTTATGCTGTCCTCTCGATCTTATTTTCTTCTGTCCCATAATACATGTCTTTTTCTGTAATACGCTATGCCAAAGACATGTTTTCATCTTTTGTATAAGCTGTCAAAGTATCCTTTGAAGGTTTTTGCGTCATTGTCTAACATTTAATTATAACGATGGCGTGTCTGTGATAAATCTTCAGTTGCGCCATTGCCTTGAAACAGTATACTAGCAGACACTGGAACTTCTGGAACAGCAACCGGCATAACACGCAACTCAATATGGCGTCTCCAAAGTTATCGAAGATTCGAGTAGAGCAAAGATCATCAGCTGAAATGTACTCCTCTGCGTGAGACGAATGGATCAGAATCACACATTACACGCAGTTCTCTTTGCAATGTTCGCTCGGAAGACAGTTGAGACGGATCTACATTTAGTGATTGGTTTGAAACCTATTTTCATTGACAACATGTGACACTCGTCTTTGATCTTTCTCTGTTAGGACCAATATTCCCTCACCGTGTCAGAGGGCTGTGACCATACCTTCCAGACACTTTGTGTAGTCCATGACGATAACGCAAGCAACTTCATTCATGGTGCGGTCATGGCACATCCAATCACAATTGCGCCATTGTGCCATTATGTCACGTCTCTACTTGTACTCATATTTAATGATTCCTCAGAAGCTTTAGACAATCTATAACGCTCTTTTAAGAGGGTACCGTTTTGAGTGGGTGACTAATATCTTGCCCAGTAACCTTACAATTATTGTCCCCAAATTACAAAGTAAAATCTTTTACTAATTCATTGTAATATTAATTTGGACAAAACTTGATAACACTAAATTTTTAGTTTTTCTTTAAAGCATAAGAAGAAATAAACTATGGTTCGCCGATTCTTGAGCAAATCATATGAAGCTGCCCATGTGAGAAACGTGGCGGCCTCAGATCCAATCTGCAGTAGTCAATAGATGACAGTCCTGATGAAATTTCACAACTATTGATGGGATAGGGTTCAGAAGAAGGATATAGATTAGATGCTGATTTCGTTGATTTTCGATTATTTTTAAATGTCATCTCCTTCCCAGACCCTGGCGCATTCCTTGGGAATTGGGGCTGTCTTACACCCTACAAATTTTATCCCCCACAGGACTGAGCCTCGCTTATACCCTATAAATTTTATCCCCCATCGACAGTGAGTGAAAAGGTCTACTAAGTCTGCTGCAACTGGTTCAAGTTTCAAAGTTATGCCTTACATGTCGTCCCAACTCCAGTCAATCCAATGACGTCGATATATATGGATGCAACAGTAATACAGTACTATAGTATTGTAAGTATTGTCACATGTCACACGTTAACATCACCACACCCTGTCCTATCACTACGAATCCATGGAAATTGTGCTAAAAGTGTATTCGTTTTGGTAGTAAGCCACACAAAATATACTGAAGAGGTAGGGAGCTACTGGGGATTGGTAAGGTGCTCGGTTAACACAACTTTACATACTTAAACAGTAGTTCATTATCAAATACAGTCCAACAATGTACAGTTAGTGAAATACACAATTAAATACTATCACAGCTAAGCCTTGCAACTAATTAAATTTTACATACAAATTTCAATAACGATCAAGATGATTCGCCCCAAAAAGACCAGCCTACGGCAACGTTGAACAATCATATATAAAAGAAATTTCACTACTCTAAAACATTAATATCACTTAACACAGATATAGGAGAATGGCATCAACGGCTGGCGGCCATGCAAACAAGTTTTACAAAAGGCAAAGATGCTTTAGGATTTCCGCGAAGTTTGGCTAAGAATACAAGATGCCCGTTAGTAACTATTTTAAGGGAGTTTAAGCTGAAGCCTCCACATAATGAAAACTTATCTACACTACTGGCCATTAAAATTGCTACACCAAGAACAAATGCAGATGATAAACGGGTATTCATTGGACAAATTTATTGTACTAGAATTGACATGTAAATACATTTTCACGCAACTCGGGTGCGTAGATCCTGAGAAATCAGTACCCAGAACAACCACCTCTGGCCGTAATAACGGCCTTGATACGCCTGAGCATTGAGTCAAACAGAGCTTGGATGGCATGTGCAGGTACAGCTACCAATGCAGCTTCAACACAATACCACAGTTCATCAAGAGTAGTGACTGGCGTATTGTGACGAGCCAGTTGCTCGGCCACTATTGACCAGACGTTTTCAATTGGCGAGATCTCTGGAGAATGTGCTGGCCAGAGCAGCAGCCGAACATTTACTGTACCCAGAAAGGCCCGTACAGGACCTGCAACATGCCGTCGTGCATCGTCCTGCTGAAATGTAGGGTTTCGCAGGGATCGAATTAAGGTTAGAGCCACAGGTCGTAACACATCTGAAATGTAACGTCCACTGTTCAAAGTGCCTTCAATGCGAACAAGAGGTGACCGAGACGTGCAACCAATAGCACCCCATACCATCACGCCTGGTGATAGGCCAGTATGGCGATGACTAATACATGCTTCCAATGTGCGTTCACCGCGATGTCGTCAAACACGGATGAGACCATCATGATGCTGAAAACAGAACCTGGATTCATCCGAAAAATTGACGTTTTGCCATTCGTGCACCCAGGTTGGTCGTTGAGTACATCATTGCAAGCGCTCCTGTCTATGACGCAGCGTCAAAGGTAACCGCACCCATAGTCTCCGAGCTGATAGTCCACGCTGCTGCAAACATCGTCGAACTGTTCGTGCAGATGGTTGTTGTCTTGCAGACGTCCCCATCTGTTGACTCAGGGATCGAGACGTGGCTGCACGATCCTTTACAGCCATGCGGATAAGATGCCTGTCATCTAGACTACTAGTGATACGAGGCCGTTGGTATCCAGCACGGCGTTCCGTATTACCCTCCTGAACCCACTGATTCCATATTCTGCTAATAGTCATTGGATCTCGACCAACGCGAGCAGCAATGTCGCGATACGATAAATCGCAATCGCGATAGGCCACAATCCGACCTTTATCAAAGTCGGAAAGGTGATGGTACGCATTTCTCCTCCTTACACGAGGCGTCACAACAATCTTTCACCAGACAACGCCGGTCAACTGCTGTTTGTGTATGAGAAATCGGTTGGAAACTTTCCTCATGTCAGCACGTTGTAAGTGTCGCCACCGGCGCCAACCATGTGTGAATGCTCTGAAAAGCTAATGATTTCCACATCACAGCATCTTCTTCCTGTCGGTTAAATTTCACGTCTGTAGCACGTCATCTTCGTGGTGTAGCAATTTTAATGGCCGGTAGTGTATCTATACTAAAAAAAATCTGTAAGACAGCCTTGTCTGTTTGAAGACGCTTCTCCAAAACTACTAGGCGAATTTTCCTTGAGTTTTTCGCACGTAACTTGAACGTAGTTTGGGGCACCGTGTAATCGGATCATGGGATAAAAAGATATCTTAGCTGAAAGTTTTATCCATACTAATATTATAATTGCGAAAGTAACATTGTTACGTTTTCACGACTAACCCACTGAACTGATTTCGATGAAATTTGGTGCGGAGATAGCATGAACCCCCAGGAAAAACATAGGCTGCTTTAGAAAATGTTCCGGCCTAACGTCAAGCGCCGGCACGACGGTCAAGAACTTTAGAGCAGAGAGGACTGTGAGACGGCGTCAGCCAATAGTACGCTGGCCGAACCGTCTCTAGGACCGTAACGAGACTGCAGAGGCATCTAGGCGAAGGCAGCATAAACGCCGCTCCGCCTGCAGCATTCCACTTGAAGACGAGCCGTTCTACGAATGCTACAGCAGCGGCTTAGGAACTCCATGGCTTCGCATGTATTAGGAATTGTATATACTGAAGAGACTTCTTATTTGTCGGTCGCCATTTGCTTACGACATCTCATTTCTTAAAGATAAGTACTGTCATTTAGCTTTCTGCAATAAAAATTCATTAATACGATTTGCTTGAATTGTTGTCTAGCGACACGAGAAAATAGGTTTTCTAGGTTCCCTATATTAGACGAGTGAGCAGGACACAAGAGAAAGTATGTGGCACAAGATATTGGTTTGAAGAGTATTACACAAATTAGGGAAAATAGGTATCTTTTCCACAGATGTACAAGGAATTTACATCAACAAAGGTAATATGGTGAAAGCCACACGTCCAACCATAGCACGCAGCGAAACCACTTGTCTGAGTTCTCTCTTGAATTTGATAAACGAGGTATTAAACAATGGATGATCTGTCCTGTAAGACACACGTATTAAATATATTCTAGTAAAATAGAAAACATCAAGTCTGGTAGTCACTGAATAGGTTAAACGACAAACAAGTAGCGTACAAAAAGATTTTAATAATGAGTGTGGGCTTGCATACACAATCAAATAATTCCCCGAGCAGGTCGTTTCCTCCAACAGTCGAGGAGGTGGCAGTTAAAACAGCAGCCGACACGATGGCGCCAGTGTCATTTCACAGGCTAGACCGCCACCTCCCACCTGTTTGGTCAAACGGAGAGGTCACACATTCTAGGTACAACCGGAACTCCAACTCTCTACATTGCTGTCATGTCAACAATTATTTAACAAACAAAGAGGGATCAAAAAATAGTTATAAATAAATATCTTAACGTAAAGACAATCCAAAAGAATTAAAGAAATGGTCACTTCTGTTTGCCGCACACACCACAATAACCCCAACCCGCCGCTGCTCCTGCACTCTCTAGTGGGCTGGTGTGATCCAGTTTCCCAGAAAGTGGGCAGAGACACACATAGCGCAGATGTCAATGATAACTGAGCGAAAAGGACGTCGCGTGCCCAAAGCACATATACCACACCAGTAACAAACACAAAACGAAGCCCACTAGGAAAGGAAGGAAGTATGTAAGAATCCATCTAATTGTGTAAATGTAAAAATACGAAACCGACAATGGTTTTAGTTAAACAGACATTTTTAAACCATACCCTTGGTTGGCTGCTGCTTAAATTACAAAACCTTGTAATTGTAAAACATGGAGAATATGTGATAAGTCCTGGTACCTCCAGGTTAAAACAATCTGTTGTAAACTGTACATCTAGAGAATCTGTTATTCCCGTTAGTAAATTGACAGGCATGGCAAAATCTGGGCTTTGTGGTGGCTATTTCAGTGGTGCTGGTGGCGTTGCTGGACCACGCCCGATCCAGTGGCGTCGAGATTGTGCATCATGGAACACATGCACCTAAATAACAAAGACTGCTGGGCCTACATCCTGGTGTAACAACACATGATCTACGATTCCCTTTCTCTGAGCTATGGTATTAACCATGTTTTCACTATGGTATTATGAAGGTATCCTTGTTGTGTTGGCAGAAGAGCCAACACCGTGTTGCTAGAGGAGGTCGAAATGCATGCGTTTTAGCTCACGCAGGCTGGCGTGAGGAGTGAAGAACTATACTGACGTAAGGTCTGGAACATGACAAGGAATTAGAATTCAGAAAGCGGACGTAATTAGTTTGATACTTAACTTTAATCCATTAATGATGAACGTCGCTCTTGACGATACATGATTCACAATACTATCTGTTCAGAAAACATTCTTGAAGAATATGGCGCCTTGCTAGGTCGTAGCAAATGACGTAGCTGAAGGCTATGCTAAACTGTCGTCTCTGCAAATGAGAGCGTATGTAGGCAGTGGACCATCGCTAGCAAAGTCGGCTGTACAACTGGGGCGAGTGCTAGGAAGTCGCTCTAGACTAGACCTGCCGTGTGGTGGCGCTCGGTCTACAATCACTGATAGTGGCGACACGCGGGTCCGACGTATACTAACGGGCCGCACCCGATTTAAAGGCTACCACCTAGCAAGCGTGGTGTCTGGCGGTGACACCACAATCCTGGCCCACAATATAACATGAGTTGGATTCCTTTCCAACACTTGCACGTAACTGGGATTTTTCATTAGACCATAAAACCATGTTTGTATGTAATATAGCAGACATTCATCAGAAAATAACACTCTTGTGCGAGACACGGAATTCAGAAATTGTGCCAACAAAGTACAAAAGGCTGCGACTCGCTGCACCATTTCGTTGCCGGGTAATTCATTCACTAACATTAGTCTAAATTATTTTGTATTCAGATCTTTTCTAGTGAGTTCACGTATTGCTGAACGCGGTACTTTAAATTCTGCTGCACGTTTGAGAATGGATTTCAGTGGAGACTGCTTAGCTGATGAAGTGACGGCAGCAAGCGTTTCCTTTTACGTTTTCTAACGTAGCCTGTCTCCGACACTGCGTGAGACAACAGTACGTTTCTCACAATCAAGTAGGATTACCTTAAGAGGTGGAATTTTGCCAAAGCAATCTCTAAACGCACTCGTTATCTCTGTCATTGTTTTCACTGATTCTGTGTGTGTGTGAAATCTTACGGGACTTAACTGCTAAGGTCATCAGTCCTTAAGCTTACACACTACTTAACCTAAATTATCCTAAGGACAAACACACTCACACCCATGCCGAACCTCCGCCGGGACCAGCCGCTCAGTCCATCACTGCAGCGCCTTAGACCGCGCGGCCACTGATTCTGAACGTTCATGCACCACACATATACGCCGGTAATCGCTGTGTCCAGTCAGATCGGCAGTGCCTTCACAACTGAAAGAAAACAATATTGGCAAGAATGACTTTCAGCAATTGTAAAGCACGGATACAAATAAGACATATTTTTGTTTACCCAACTGCACAAAATCGAGAGGGTCACGAGTACTTCTCAGACACCCTATATGCACAGTGCTAGTTTGCAATTCCTCTACGTGTTCCAGACCTATGCTACATCTCCCTCCAATGAGCGGTGCTGCGGGTATCTTATCCCCCTCTCAGTGGTCCGCTCCTAAGCGATACAGGTAGCTCCGATTTATGCACATTTTGACGTTTCACTGCACCATAATTTGTGACTGTGGAAGTTCATCGCTCCGTGACTCCAGCAACTACACATCACGTCCACGGGACGTTTAGGACGAACTGAGCTGAGCATTCAGGACAAGGGGCACTCGTTTGAACACCTTTCTTAAATGAACATTCCACCTCCAGAACAACCATCTGAATACAGCCAATTATGTATAGTATGTTGCATCCACCTGTAAGGCTTTAAACGTTTCTAACGCATTAATAGAAATTTTATTTTAATTGCTTTGTACATGGTTTATATCTATCATCTGCATGATGCACTTACAGAGCTGTAACTCGTTTCTGTAATTCTATGGAATATAACTAAGTAACCTTTCTTCATCTACATCTACATACACATTCTGCAAGGCACTGTACGGTGCATGACGGTGCGTACCACGTCCAACTAATACTTATTAGCTTTCCTGTTGCACTCGCAAACAGAGCGAGGGAATAACGACTGTCTATAAGCCACTGTAAGAAGCCCTAATCTCTCTCAACTTATCTTCGTGGTCATGCGAAATGTTTACTGACGCTAGTAGAATTGTTCTGCAGTCGGCCTCAAATGTCGGTTCTCTAAATTACTTCAACTGCACTTCGTGAAAAGAACGTCTTCCCGCGTGGGATTCCCACAGGATTTCACAAAGTATCTCTGTAGTGCTTGCGTTAACAAATCTGACGACACGCCTCTGAATTGCTCCACTGTTTTCCTTTAATCCGACCTGGTGGAAATCGCAGACACTCCAGAAGCACTCAAGAATGGGCCGCACAAGGCGTTCTACTTGTGTGCGCAGACTCCTTAACAGACGAGCTGCACTTTCTCAAAATTCACCCAATATTACGAAGTCGACCTTTCTCCTTCCCTACTATCAACATCACGTGCCCATTCCATTTCATATAGCTTTGCAACGTTACGCCTGGATATTTAATTCATGTTACTGTGTCAACTAGAACATTACTAATTCTGTATTCGAACTTTGCGGGATTGTTTTCCTTCATTAGCTTACATTGTTAGAGTAAGCTATCATTCATCACACCAACTGGAAATTGTAAGTCATCCTGTATCCTCCTACAATCACTCAACGACTACATCTTTCCTATACCACAGCGTCACTAACAAACAGCCGCAAATTGCTGCTCGTTGTGTCCGTCAGACCTTTTATGTGTACAGAGAATAAAAGTAGTCCTATCACTCTTATCTGCGCCACTAATGATGATATCCTTGATGTGATTCTTCAATTTCTCCAGGCGTATTTTGTGACGAAATAAATCTCGGGTGAACAGCCTGGTATGAGTGTGCATAAGACATAATATTTCGGCAATCGACCACGTTGTCATCATCAACGCTGATGTACATCAGCGCACCTGATGATGGCAACGTGGTCACCGGCCAGAGTGGCCGAGCGGTTCTAGGCGCTACAGTCTGGAACCGCGCTACCGCTACGGTCGCAGGTTCGAATCCTGCCTCGGGCATGGATGTGTGTGATGTCCTTAGGTTACTTAGGTTTAAGTAGTTCTAAGTTCTAGGAGACTAATGACCTCAGCAGTTAAGTCCCATAGTGCTCAGAGCCATTTGAACCAACGTGGTCGATTGCCGAAATATTGTGTCCTATGAACACCGATACCAGGCTGTTCACCCGAGATTTATTTCGTCACGATATCCTTGTTTCTCACGAACGTTCGCCGTCGAGGACAACGTACAGGATTCTTTATCTTAATAAGATCATAAACCTACAGAAAAGAGTAACGCTTTACCCACCTAAATAAATATTCTTTTCACCAATTATTTTGTAGCCTACAGAAAAAAATCTTAAACACTCTGTGTACCTCTATAGAATATAGTCTTACGAAAGGAAACAAGATTAGATGTGCAAATATCACAGACTTAGCCCGAGCACACCACCTACATACTAGAGCTACGTTTATAAGAGGGGTGGTAGTGAGAGGTGCTGGTGGATGTAATTTTAATAAAGGTACCGTCGAGCGGAGACCGGAAATGCGTGCTGAACGCTGAGCGCTCTAAAATCCAAGTTTAATGGAAGGCAGTGGCGGAGGAGGAAGCCCCCACTCCTCACCACACAACGACGGTGACCTTGTTGAGGCTCGGGACATGGGAAGGAGACTGGGAGTGGCATAAGAGACGGCGGTGCGGCTGGGGGTTGGGAGGGGGCGGCGAGGGTAACAAAGGGATCTAGCTTCTTTATTGCGTTTTGTCGTCGATAGTTCCGGCATTACCCTAACGAGGCATGCGTCAATAGGCACTAAAGCCTAATCTTCCTACCTCCCTTACTTCCTCCTTCCCTGCAACACGACATATTGACACTATCAGCCGATAACAAGTCTTAGTGTTCACTCGAAAGGTCACACACAGCGTTCTATTAGCGAGCTTGAATGCTATGGAAGAAGATGAAAGTAATCATCTTGGGTATAAATCTCTCTAAAGTCACTAGCGTCAGGCTCATTTATGAGTGCACAAGCCGTTTCTTGATAGTATGGTTTCGGTTTTAGCGAAGAAAATAGGACTCACTGCTGGGTTACTACGCACCAGACACCAACACATAATCACGAAACGAGTCTTTGTGAACACCACTCGTGCTGCTTAACGACCATACACATGTTTTACAAGAAGTGTTGCAGATAGGCAAGTGTAATCAGTTTATAGCTTTGCATCCTTTTCCTACTGTTTTCCAACGGAGAAGACTTACGGAATAAGACATTCTGTAAATCTCGAAACTGACCCTCAAAATCATATATTAATTCCGCCACTGCGCGATACCAATGATAATACTACCGACAACAGCACGACTAAAGCGGCATTATAAAAAAGCAAATATTCCAGGATTCGAATTGGGAACAACTGTCAAAATGAGTAACTTAGAAGTAGATATAGTCGGTGTAGCGAAGTAGCTTAAGGCAGCTAATAAAGGCAAGTCTTCCGGTCTAGACAGAGTGTGCAGAGGCTATAGCGTCGAACTTAGCAATTATTATACAACCGCTCGCTCGACGAAAGATCCGTACCAAAACAGAAGAAACTTACACAGATCACATCAGTACTCAAGAAAGGAAATGGAAGTAATCCGCTTGATTACTAACACACGTAACTGACGTCGATTTGATGTAGGATTTTGGAACGTATACTGTGCTCGAACACTGTGAATTACCACAACACTAACGAACTATTGATATATAGCCAGCACGGATTCAAAAAATATCGTTCTTGTGTGCGATTAGATTCGTGATTTTCTGTCATAAAGGTCACAATAAACAATAATCACGGAAAAATCGAGTCAGACAGAAGTGATATTCGGCGTTCTCCAAGGAAGTGTTATTGCTCCTCTGGTATTCCGAATCCTTCTAAACGATTCAGATGACAATCTGAGCAGCCCTCTTAGAGTGTTTGGAGATGACGCTGTCATTTATCGTCTAGTAAAATCATCAGAAGATCAAAATTAGTTACCAAATGACTTATACATGGTATCTGTATGGTGAGGAAAGTGCCAATTGTCTCTCAATAAGCCGCTGCTATGGCCGAGCGGTTCTAGGAGCTCCAGTCCGGAATCGTGCTGTTGCTACGGTCGCAGGTTCGAATCCTGCCTCTGGCATAGATGTGTGTGGTGTTCTTATGTTAGTTAGGTTTCAGTAGTTCTAAGTCTAGGGGACTGATGACCTCAGATGTTAAGTCCCATAGCGCTTGGAGCCATGTGAATTTGTCTCTCAATAAGGAACCGCGTGAGTTAATCCACACGAATGCAGAAAGAAATCTGTTAAATTCGATTACACTATAAATCTCACAAATTAAACCCCTTTCGATTCAACTAAATACCCGGGAATTACAATCACGAGCAACTTAATTTTGGACGACCTTATACATTATGTAGTGGGGAGGGCAAACAAAAGCCTACGTTTTATTTGCAGAAGACATAGAACATGCAATAGGTCTACTAACTGCCGACAGTACGGTTGTTCGTCCTCTGTTAGAGAACTGCTGTCCTATATATGATTCTTACCAGACAGGATTCACGGAAAATATCGAAAAAGTTGCAAGAATGACAGCACGTTTTGTATTATAACGAAATAGGGGAGAGAGTGTCACGGATATAATAAGCGCGTTTGGATGGCAGTCATTAAAACAAAGGCGTTTTTCGTTGCGACGAGGTCTTTTCACGAAATTTCAGTCATCAACTTTTTCCTCTGAATGAAAAAGTACTTCATTGTCGCCAACCTACATAGGGAGAAATGATCATCATAATAATGTAAGAGAATCAGTGCTAGTACAGAAAGATTTTATTGTTCATTTTCCCATGCTCTGTTAGAGAGAGGAACGGTAGAGAAATAGTCTGAAGTTGGTTCGAAGAATTCTATGTCAGGCACTTAAGTCACAGTTGCAGAGTAGTCTTGTAGATGCAGAATTTAAGTTTCTTCATACGTCGCAGAAAAGTGGATACTTAAACATTGCGTTGGCATACAAGACCAGCAAAATTATGGTTTGAGGATTCTGTCATAGTTGAACGTGAATTTTAATTCTGTTTCGATTCGAACGCTTGTGTTTATTTTCGAACCATTTCCTATTACAGAAGGTACAATATTGAAAAGCCGAAACGCACAACATTTTAAAATGCACAAATAGTTCCCTAACACATTGTATGCACAATGAAACTGTGTACATGCAGTGTCTAAGAACGTGAAAGTAGTTTTTACGATTACCATTACTCTATTGAGTAAACATTTTGTTTTCGGTTTAACGCTGGTGCGTACATATACGCGTTTTTAGAACTACCACGTCCACTGCTAATCACGTATTACATGTAGGCACTCGTAGTACCTGAGGATGGCATGTGAGGCCGAAATTTGCCACTCATATGGAATTAAATAAATTAATGTCAAATTAAACACCTTTCAGCCCTCTAATTTCTAAACTGTTATTTTATTGGCCAACCAATTAGTTTGTAGCCGTGGTCTAGGGGTAGCGTCTTTGATTCATAATCAAAACGTCTTCGGCCCCGGGTTCGATCCCCGCCACTGCCTAAATTCTGATAAATAACCAGCATTGGCGGCCGAAGACTTCCGGCATTAAGAAGTCAGCCTCATTCTGTCAACGGCATTGTCAAAGAGGGTGGAGGAGCGGATAGAGGTTCAGGGCACTCTCTTGTCCTAGGGGTGGGAAATTACCCCTAAAGGCGGAAGAATCAGCAATGATCAACGACATGAGGATGCAGAAGGCAATGGAAACCACTGCATTAAAGACACGTAACGTGTATCCACAGGAAATGTGGCCTGTAATTGAAGAAGTGTCATGATGATCTCTCCATTGGCAAAAGATTCCGGAATAGTCCCCCATTCGGATCTCCGGCAGGGGACTGCCGAGGGGGAGGTTACCATGAGAAAAAGATTGAATAATCAACGAAAGGATAACGTTCTACGAGTCGGGGCGTGGAATGTCAGAATCTTGAACGTGGTAGGGAGACTAGAAAATCTGAAAAGGGAAATGCAAAGGCTCAATCTAGATATAGTAGGGGTCAGTGAAGTGAAGTGGAAGGAAGACAAGGATTTCTGGTCAGATGAGTATCGGGTAATATCAACAGCAGCAGAAAATGGTATAACAGGTGTAGGATTCGCTATGAATAGGAAGGTAGGGCAGAGGGTGTGTTACTGTGAACAGTTCAGTGACCGGGTTGTTCTAATCAGAATCGACAGCAGACCAACACCGACAACGATAGTTCAGCTATACATGCCGACGTCGCAAGCTGAAGATGAACAGATAGAGAAAGTGTATGACGATATTGGAAGGGTAATGCAGTATGTAAAGGGGGACGAAAATCTAATAGTCATGGGCGACTGGAATGCAGTTGTAGGGGAAGGAGTAGAAGAAAAGGTTACAGGAGAATATGGGCTTGGGACAAGGAATGAAAGAGGAGAAAGACTAATTGAGTTCTGTAACAAGTTTCAGCTAGTAATAGCGAATACCCTGTTCAAGAATCACAAGAGGAGGAGGTATACGTGGAAAAGGCCGGGAGATACGGGAAGATTTCAATTAGATTACATCATGGTCAGACAGAGATTCCGAAATCAGATACTGGATTGTAAGGCGTACCCAGGAGCAGATATAGACTCAGATAACAATATAGTAGTGATGAAGAGTAGGCTGAAGTTCAAGACATTAGTCAGGAGGAATCAATACGCAAAGAAGTGGGACACAGAAGTACTAAGGAATGACGAGATACGTTTGAAGTTCTCTAACGCTATAGATACAGCAATAAGGAATAGCGCAGTAGGCAGTGCAGTTGAAGAGGAATGGAAATCTCTAAAAAGGGCCATCACAGATGTTGGGAAGGAAAACATAGGTACAAAGAAGATAGCTGCGAAGAAACCATGGGTAACAGAAGAAATACTTCAGTTGTTTGATGAAAGGAGGAAGTACAAACATGTTCCGGGAAAATCAGGAACACAGAAATACAAGTCGCTGAGAAATGAAATAAATAGGAAGTGCAGGGAAGCTAAGACGAAATGGCTGCAGGAAAAATGTGAAGACATCGAAAAAGATATGATTGTCGGAAGGACAGACTCAGCATACAGGAAAGTCAAAACAACCTTTGGTGACATTAAAAGCAACAGTGGTAACATTAAGAGTGCAACGGGAATTCCACTGTTAAATGCAGAGGAGAGAGCAGATAGGTGGAAAGAATACATTGAAAGCCTCTATGAGGGTGAAGATTTGTCTGATGTGATAGAAGAAGAAACAGGAGTCGATTTAGAAGAGATAGGGGATCCAGTATTAGAATCGGAATTTAAAAGAGCTTTGGAGGACTTACGGTCAAATAAGGCAGAATGGATAGATAACATTCCATCAGAATTTCTGAAGTCATTGGGGGAAGTGTCAACAAAACGACTATTCAAGTTGGTGTGTAGAATATATGAGTCTGGCGATATACCATCTGACTTTCGGAAAATTATCATCCACACAATTCCGAAGACGGCAAGAGCTGACAAGTGCGAGAATTATCGCACAATCAGCTTAACAGCTCATGCATCGAAGCTGCTTACAAGAATAATATACAGAAGAATGGAAAATAAAATTGAGAATGCGCTAGGTGACGATCAGTTTGGCTTTAGGAAAAGTAAAGGGACGAGAGAGGCAATTCTGACGTTACGGCTAATACTGGAAGCAAGGCTAAAGAAAAATCAAGACACTTTCATAGGATTTGTCGACCTGAAAAAAGCGTTCGACAATATAAAATGGTGCAAGCTGTTCGAGATTCTGAAAAAAGTAGTGATAAGCTATAGGGAGAGACGGGTCATATACAATATGTACAACAACCAAGAGGGAATAATAAGAGTGGTCGATCAAGAACAAAGTGCTCGTATTAAGAAGGGTGTAAGACAAGGCTGTAGCCTTTCGCCCCTACTCTTCAATCTGTACATCGAGGAAGCAATGACGGAAATAAAAGAAAGGTTCAGGAGTGGAATTAAAATACAAGGTGAAAGGATATCAATGATACGATTCGCTGATGACATTGCTATCCTGAGTGAAAATGAAGAAGAATTAAATGATCTGCTGAACGGAATGAACAGTCTAATGAGTACACAGTATGGTTTGAGAGTAAATCGGAGAAAGACGAAGGTAATGAGAAGTAGCAGAAATGAGAACACCGAGAAACTTAACATCAGGATTGATGGTCACGAAGTCATAGAAGTTAAGGAATTCTGCTACCTAGGTAGTAAAATAACCAATGACGGACGGAGCAAGGAGGACATCAAAAGCAGACTCGCTATGGCAAAAAAGGCATTTCTGGCCAAGAGAAGTCTACTAATATCAAATACCGGCCTTAATTTGAGGAAGAAATTTCTGAGGATGTACATCTGGAGTACAGCATTGTATGGTAGTGAAACATGGACTGTGGGAAAACCGGAATAGAAGAGAATCGAAGCATTTGAGATGTGGTGCTATAGACGAATGTTGAAAATTAGGTGGACTGATAAGGTAAGGAATGAGGAGGTTCTACGCAGAATCGGAGAGGAAAGGAATATGTGGAAAACACTGATAAGGAGAAGGGACAGGATGATAGGACATCTGCTAAGACATGAGGGAATGACTTCCATGGTACTAGAGGGAGCTATAGAAGGCAAAAACTGTAGAGGAAGACAGAGATTGGAATACGTGAAGCAAATAGTTGAGGACGTAGGTTGCAAGTGCTACTCTGAGATGAAGAGGTTAGCACAGGAAAGGAATTCGTGGCGGGCCGCATCAAACCAGTCAGTAGACTGATGACCAAAAAAGAAAATTTCGACGACATATTAAGCCATCTTCAGGCCCCCTTACCGGCGTGTACGAAGATTCCAGCCTCGGTTCCAGTCAAAATAAAAGCCAGCATTCAAAGATATCTGTAGATTTCTGCTTGAAACAGCGATCACACCTCAAACATGATCTGCCGACAGTGATCGCTGCATCAAGCAGAAAAATACGGATACCAGTCTTTGAACGCTGGCCTCTATTTTGACGGGAACCGAGGTTGGAATCTTCCTACATGTCGTTCAGAGGGCCTGAAGATGTCGTAGTATATTGCCAAAACGGGTTGACCAATGAAATAACAGTTTGGAAATTAGACGGCTGAAAGGTGTTTGATTTGACATTCGATACGAACAGCCGAGGTACTGCAACCATCTCTGAAAGGATGGACATGCAGAGACTAAATAAACTAAATTCGTGTAAGTAACAGCCGAGCTGGAACCATCACAATGTCCTTCGATAAACACATTTCTGCATCTCCACGTGAAGAAAATATAATTATAGGCTCATAAATTTCTTTTGTAAACTGTTCTCCATCGTATCTTCATTTGTCACTGTTCACGTCATAACTTTTATCGTGAATTTGATCTAATGCGGAACTAACGAAACTAATCTATACTGGAATGCCTGTAGCTGCGGTTCTGCCATACATCGTTATCTCGATACTGCTGCTCCTCGCTGCTGCGTAACGCAGCAGTTGTCACGAGGGGTACGGAATGACAGTGATAGATGAACGGCTTGATGCCCGGTGTTTTATCAGTACAAACCCGCATATTCCTGGACGAGTTGTCCACACCCACCTGTGGAACTGCCTAATAAAGTTTAATATCGGCCGCTGGTTTTGTAAGCGACCTTTTGTAAACGTAATATAATAACGCGAATTTAATACTTAATCAAACTGAGTGTCACTCGGCAGCACAACACTGGACACATTTGACAATTCGTGTCATCATCAGCGATGCCATTACCGGCGTAGCACTGGCTCCAGTGGAGAAGAATATTGCCAGAGTCCTATTCAAAGGAAGCTTCAAACTGAAATAAGTAGAAGTAAGGGAAGCTGTGGAAAAGGTTAATACATGGTGTTTCACGTATGGCGCAAGCGAATGTCCGTTGATCGCACGGAGTTCACACCAGCTAGTTGATTAGGCAGCTGCCGCATGATGGCTCGAGCGCCTTTACCCGAGTTAACCCTTTAAGTGACAAAAGTTTTTTTCAGCGTGACGATGAAATGCATGCCAGAATACGCGCTCTTGGCAATAACAATGAATAGTGTTTAACTTATTACGTATTTTGAAGTCGACAGTGAGGTACTGGACGGTAAATGCTCATACCGATTAATCAGGAGAAAAAGAATATACACGGAAATTCCTGTTGTTTAAGCATATACTGAGACGCTCGGCGACTAAAACAATCGTTTCTACTACTCCTCATTACTTTCGACTTGCTTTCGTTTACTCGCAATCCGTATTCTATACTCATTAGACTGTTAAGTCCATTTAACAGGTCCTGCAGTTACTCCCCACTATCACTGAGTCATCAGTGAATCTTGAAACTGATATCTTTTTATCTTGATTTAATCGCGCTCCTTCTCCCTTGAAAACTATACAGGACCTTATTTACCCATTCCAAAACGACTGAAAGCTGTTTTGAATGCAAACGGTTTCCCTACACCCTATTAGTGAAGGCAATGTGTGATGTTTGTAGTTGTTCAATATTTTTGCCCACTCCTTGTTCCTCGCGGTGACGGCGATATTCTCGCCGTTGCGGAGTGAAGTGGCACGGTGGCAAGACACAGGACCCGTGTGTCATAGGACTATGATTCAGATCCCCGTCCGGCCATATAGATTTTGGTTTTTTTTAATCACTTACGGTAGTTGCTGGAGTACTCCATTTGATAAAGGGCTGGGCCATATTGCTTCGCCACGCATCCCTAATTCGTGCTTAGGCCTCGTTTCGACATCTACATCTACATTGTTACTCTGAAATTCACACTTAAGTGCTTGGCAGAGGGTTCATTGAACCCTTTTCATACTACTTCACTACCATTCCGCTCTCGAATGGCGCGTGGGAAAAATAAATCTTTCCGTTCGAGCTCTAATTTCTCTTTTTTGTTGTGATGATCATTTCTCCCCACGTAGGTGGGTGTCAACAAGATATTTTCGCATTCGGAAGAGAAAGTTGGTGATTGAAATTTCGTAAGTAGATCTCACCGTAAAGAAAAGCGTCTGTGTTTCAGTGACTGCCACCCCAACTCGCGTATCATTTCAGTGACACTCTCACCCCTATTGCGCGATAACACGAAGCGAGCTGCTCTTCTTTGCACTTTTTCGATGTCCTCCGTTAATCATAGCTGGTAAGGATCCCATACCGAGCAGCCATATTCCAGCAGAGGGCGCACAAGTGTAATGTAGGCTGTCTCTTTAGTGGGTTTGTCGCATCTTCTAAGTGTTCCGCCAACAAAGCGCAGTCTAATGACCTCGTAGTCGATGGGAATTTAAATCGTAATATTTCGCCCTTCATTGTTTGTGATGTCCTTAGGTTAGTGAGGTTTAGGTAGTTCTAAGTTCTAGGCGACTGATGACCTCAGAAGTTAAGTCTCATAGTGCTCAGAGCCATTTGAACCTTTTTATTTTCTTCGAAGGATACTACCTTACGGCGGCTTGCGGAGAATGTATGTAGATGTTGATGTAGAAATGATTACATAATCGTTGGCAGTAATGCGACCTTGCAGAATAACAATGGGGTCCATGGAATACCATTGTATGTCCACCCAAATTAACAACGAACCCTCCTCCCTCGCACCCCTTGTTTCACTCTTTGTTCATAAACTCGACAAGGAGTTCTAAACAGTGTAAAACAAGTCTCATCCGACAAAATGACGTTCTCCCATTGCTCAGTAGCCCATGTTTCATGGCTTCGGCACCACGTTTCCTTATTATGAGACCGAGCGGGGTGGCGCAGTGGTTAGACACTGGACTCGCATTCGGGAGGACGACGGTTCAATCCCGCGTCCGGCCATCCTGATTTAAGTTTTCCGTGATTTCCCTAAATCACTCCAGGCAAATGCCGGGATGGTTCCTCTGAAAGGGCACGGCCGACTTCCTTCCCAATCCTTCCCTAATCCGATGAGACCGATGACCACGCTGTCTGGTCTCCTTCCCCAAACCAACCAACCAACCTTATTATGAGAATATGCATCTTCGATGAGCAATTTTCGAATTTCAACTTGCGCTGCAATTCCCTGTCTAAGCAGCTCCCCTCTTGTTCTTTTGGTGCTGGCTCGGTTCGCGAGTGCGACATCCAGTTCTGCTGTGACTTTTGCAGCTGTTATCCTCTTAATTTTTGTCACAGTGCTCGTCAATGGCCATCTATCACGATCTTCCGGGTTTACACAGCGGATGATATTTTTCGCAATTCCTGTATGCAGTATAAATCTTCTATGCGGTGCCTCTTAAAACACCACACGCTTCGGTTTCCTTGGTTACGGAAGCACCACCATAAGATCACCAACAATTTGCCCACGTTCGAGTTCACTTAGCTCCGACATAATGCAGTCACAAAAAGCCGGCCGAAGTGGCCGTGCGGTTAAAGGCGCTGCAGTCTGGAACCGCAAGACCACTACGGTCGCAGGTTCGAATCCTGCTTCGGGCATGGATGTTTGTGATGTCCTTAGGTTAGTTAGGTTTAACTAGTTCTAAGTTCTAGGGGACTAATGACCTCAGCAGTTGAGTCCCATAGTGCTCAGAGCCATTTGAACCATTTGAACCAGTCACAAAAACAGAGAACACTGTTGTGCCCACGAGTGATACCTGCAACGTACAGAGGACACTGCAGAGGTGCCGTTCGTGGGCAAATACCACAGCGCAACATACTTGGCTGGCATCTCCTGTTATATACAAGCGTGCATTTCTAGCTGTGTTGCCATACTTTGTCCATCCCCTGTACGTCCTGTTACAGATGAGTATACGAGGATCGCATACACACTATAAGCTTTGTCTCCGAAATGCTAGGAAGAGCATTATGTCCAATTGGTGTTAGTGAATGTACACCATTACGTAATTGTCTAATCATTTAGAACACGCCAAATTATTTTAAAAAGCAGATTTTGTATTGTCGTACCTTCTGTATGATCATTGCCTATGCTTTGATTCACTGTGACGCTTCTCGAAATTTAAACAAACAACTTACTTTATATCAGTAGCGTGCCGCCGACACATGAGATGTTTTAAGTAGCAAAGTCAACTCGTTTACCCATCGTGGTCACCTAATCTTCCGCACCATGATTCTTTTTTCCTTGTGGAACATCACAGCACTCATGTGTCCATTAAAATCTCGTTAATACTTTGTTATTACGCACTAATTACAAGCGCAATCCATTTAGCCGTTGAACAGCAGCTGGTAAACATATTTGCAGAGCTCGAATACCGGTCAATTATATAGAAAGCACAAAATATTCTACACGATAAAATTCAAGAGAAAAGGATCACAAACGCTGTAAACGGACGACTGATTTTTCAGTTAAATGATCAAAATTTTGAGACTTTTCCTGATTAAAAAATTGAACGCGCACCTGCAGTATGGATATCATGTAGGTGAACGCATACAAAGCGTCGCTTCCTGAATAAAGGTATTGCAACTGCAGGAGAATATCGAGTTATTCATCTATGCTCAATTTTTTTACATTATGTACCGAAAATATACTTCATACGTTTGCCGGTTCCAAGTGTTGGTTACGTCATAAACGTCGTGATTCTGACTAAGTGGACACTTCGCAGGTCCTTCGCTAAAATTCAAAACGTGACGCGAGTGTAACTTCAATATACAAGCAGCTGATTTACGTGGTGTGTCAGCATCTGCCGATATTGCATGATTAACAAACACTTACCGCGCGGTGTAGCCGCACGGTCTTAGGCGCGTTGCCAGGGTTCACGCGGCTCTCCCCGTCGGAGGTTCGAGTCCTCCCTCGGGCATGGGTGTATTGTTGTCCTAGCGTAAACTAGTTTGAGATAAATTAAGAAATGTTAAGCCTAGGGAAGGATGATGACAGCAGTTTGGACCCATAGGAGCTTACCACAAATTTCCAACAAGCACTTGGCGCATCTGAGTGCGGCTTCAGGCCAAAGATTAACACGCTTTAGTATACTTAAAACAGCAGCACACAATTAATTGAACAGTCCAGAATACAACTTAGTTACTATGCCTGTATACCATAACACTGCATAGCTGCTCAGAGCATATTTTGTATACCTGCACACAATGTCATCAGTATATCTGCACATATGGTACTTAGTACATATACACACAATATAATTATATTTATTAATGACTTAGTCGGTAGTTTTAACGTCAATCTCAAACTTTTCGCAGATGAGGCTGTTATATATTACGGTGAAATTCTACCTGCTTGAATTTTTAGTAATATCCATTTAGACCTAGACATAGTGATTCACGACTACAGATGCAGATGTAGGTGATACACCTGTATACAATATGGTTAATACTCTTGTACGTCGATTCCTTACGTAAAGAAATTTTTGGTTGGTAGTAAAAAAGATTATGGTAGCTACAGATGAATATTTATGAGAACAGCATCTGAGGTGTGGATCCATTTACTGTTCACTCACTCCAAAGTACATATACCCGAAAAGGGTATTATGTAAGAATTCAACTAATTTTAGATTTTTAGATCTAAGAAACTCAGTCTTTCACTACCAGTCCCATAAACTTCCCGTTGTCAGGATCTATTCGCTGTAGACTCAACAGCCAAAGTATATGTACCCAAAAAGGGTATAATGTAAAAATTCAACTAATTTTAGATCTAAAACCCTAAGTGTTTCACTATCAGTCCCATAAACTTTCCGTTGTGATCGGACATCATATATAATGATCGAGGCGGTATCCACGATTTTTATTAGGTATAAAACCCAGCATTTTAGATGTCAGAATATCCTTTTGCAGTATTTGCAAACCTAAATATCTAGCACAGAGATCTCACTGTTCTCGACTAAAAGAACTATATGACAGTTGTCAATGATCTTCAATATTGGATTCGTAACCAAATCGGTTAAAAGCTCATTCCGTTTGGATTAATAATCATCTTACTATGACGTTGCCCTTTCAGTGTGACTGTTTACGGGAATGATTTCAGAAAGTTTCTTCTCTGACGTTTTGGTCAGACACTCCTAAATCCTCCCATCCAATGAAGGAGTCTACCCAGCTCTAATGAGCAACTGTACATTTTGTGATATCGTGAAAAATTCTGGTCCTTTATGCCAGTGATTGCTTCGGATTTCGGTTCACTACATGATTCAAAGAGGCACTGTAGTAAACGAATTTTGTTACTGCAAATATTTCGTAATCTTTTTCCTGCTGTGTATCAGTTAGCTTCCACATAGCGTTGTAGTTTATCTCCAATTTCAATAGTACATAGTGCTGCATAGGCTGTGATGACAACAGTTCCGTTGTTCCAATGTGCCGGCCGAAGTGGCCGTGCGGTTAAAGGCGCTGCAGTCTGGAACCGCAAGACCGCTACGGTCGCAGGTTCGAATCCTGCCTCGGGCATGGATGTTTGTAATGTCCTTAGGTTAAGTTAGGTTTAACTAGTTCTAAGTTCTAGGGAACTAATGACCTCAGCAGTTGAGTCCCATAGTGCTCAGAGCCATTTGAACCATTTGTTCCAATGTGATACGCTTTCAGCAAAGGTGGAAGAGAGTTCATGTCGGTAGCTGTTTCGTAAATAATCAGCTCTTTGACCATAAAACATTTTCGAATACACATGAGAGTAGGATGGCAGAAAATATATTACTGTGTTCAACTTTACTGGTGTGTGCTTCACCAAGCATCACAAAATAATTATCCATCTGAGAAAACCAATTGCTTCAAAACCAATTTAACTCGTGGTTCTTCCCTCAAGAAAACATGGCTTTAATACTAGCAAAATTCATTAAACTCAGCAGACAACTAATATTTGTTATTCATTATGGAATCAGAATAAACACAGGATTTTAATAAAAATCTCTATACGATTCCAATAGGCGCTAAATTTTCTCACCGATGATTTTGAATAACAAACCTTATAATATGTCCCCCCACTTTTGCAATTAGTTTTAATCCTCCAGTATAAATTTTTCGCTCGAGCAGACAACTTGCATACATACCCATCTTAAATAATGTATATACTGAAACTAAAATTTTCCAGTGAAATTGTCCCACAAAAATTTACTTTTAAATTGGGTTATATTACACTTCAGATTATGAAACCATAAAACAATATTATCGACCCACACGCACCAAAATTATACCGACTTTACTCCCTACCTTCATGCTTTCAGGTCTTCCTCCATGCACCAAATATATAGCTCTTTATTCTTTCATAGACCACGATGTTATCAGTACTCAAGGTCTCATGAAACATATAATTTGGTCAAAGAAATCTTACACGCGTATCACGCTCAGTTACAATCAATTAAGTAGTATCTCGTCAGATAGCTCTGGCATAATTGTGGCCTACAAATGCACCTTTTTCTGTTCGCCACTGAACACTTTTTTTGAACACATATTGTCCTTGTTTGTCCTTGTGCTCGACTTATGAACACTTTTTCTCACAATTCGTCGAAGTTTTATGTTTTCAGGAAGTCTGTGCCCAACACAAACTTTTTGAATTTTAATTTTTCTTGTCCGCTCTCGTTCTCGACATCCAAACACTTTCTCCTCACAATTTAGCGAAGTTTTATATTTTTCATAAAGTCTGACCAGTGTAATATCTTTCACGAACCATTTTACAGTGAAACATCTCATGCAAAATTCAATTTCACCACTTAAAAAAAAGTCTAGTAACATCTCTTCTAAATTTGTTTATCATTTCATAGCAGTTTTAATTTTCACCCCACGACTGCAAAGGTCTTTTTTTTTTTTTTTTTTTTTTTTTTTGTCCTTACCACTATTCACGAAATTTTCTTTTCTTAAATTGCCAAAACATTGATGACAGAACCGATAAATACGCACACATTTTCGTTACATACGTGAATTTCTATAGTGACCTGTGCATTTTCAGTTATATTCTCCTGCAAACATTTCTCCCTTAACAGGTCATTTTCGATATCCATTCCTCACTCTTCAGCTTCCATTGCGCACATTTTGATCACTGACGAACTGACAGTGCCATTGTCCCCTATAAATAGATCACTGAACAATTCTCTGACATCTGTTTCATCCATTCAGTTCTCAAGCTCCCTTGTGGTCTCATATTTTTCGACCCACATAACAGGAAAACATATTTGGTGCATTCCGGCATGTAACCAGTCACAGTATAATCCATGTCCAACATTCAGTCACAATTCCCGTTTTCGTCAAGAGTCGTCTGCTCTCCCCTCTCAGTGGAGATAAATGCACAGATTCCTTCTTCCAATAAATCCATCTCAGTAGTTTCAGCCTCCTCATACCGAGCGCCAGCACTTAAATCAACACTTTCATCAACCCCTAACAACAAATCACCTATCACCCCTGGTACAAGACAAATCTCATCTCCAGCTGATTACAATATTGCTAGATAAGAGTCAAAGATACCTTTTGATAATGTACACTACTGGCCATTAAAATTGCTACACTAAGAAGAAATGCAGATGATAAACGGGTATTCATTGGACAAATAAATTATACTAGAACTGACATGTGATTACATTTTCAAGCAATTTGGGTGCATAGATCCTGAGAAATCAGAACCCAGAACAACTACCTCTGGCCGTAATAACGGCCTTGATAAGCCTGGACATTGAGTCAAACAGAGCTTGGATGGCGTGCACAGGTACAGCTGCCCATGCAGCTTCGACACGATAGCACAGTTCATCAAGAATAGTGACTGCCGTTTTGTGACGAGACAGTTGCTCGGCCACCATTGACCACATGTTTTCAATTGGTGAAAGATCTGGAGAATGTGCTGCCTTAGGCAGCAATCGAACATTTTCTGTATCCAGAAAGGCCCGTAAGGGACCTGCAACATGCGGCCGTGCATTATCTTGCTGAAATGTAGCGTTTTGCAGGGATCGAATGAAGGGTAGAGCCACGGGTCGTAACACATCTGAAATGTAACGTCCATTGTTCAAAGTACCGTCAATGCGAACAAGGGGTGACCGAGACGTGTAACCAATGGCACCCCATACCGTCACGCCGGGTGATACGCCAGTATCGCGATGACGAATACACGCTTCCAATGTGCGTTCACCGTGAGGTCGCCAAACACGGATGCGACCATCATGATGCTGCAAACAGAACCTGGATTCATCTGAAAAAATTATGTTTCGCCATTCGTGTACCTAGGTTCGTCGTTGAGAACACCATCGCAGGCGCTCCTGTCTGTGATGCAGCGTCAAGGGTAACAGCAGCCATGGTCTCCGAGCAGACAGTCCATGCTGCTGCAAACGTCGTCGAACTGTTCGTGCAGATGGTTGCTGTCTTGCAAACGTCCCCATCTGTTGACACAGGTACCAAGACGTGGCTGCACGATCCGTTACAGCCATGCGGATAGGATGCCTGTCATCTCGACTGCTACTGATACGAGGCCGTTGGGATCCAGCACGACGTTCCGTATTACCCTCCTGAACCCACCGATTCCATATTCTGCTAACAGTCATTGGATCTCGACCAACGCGAGCAGCAATGTCGCGATACGATAAACCGCAATCGCGATAGGCTACAAACCGACCTTTATCAATGTCGGAAACGTGATGGTACGCATTTCTCCTCCTTACATGAGGCACCACAACAACGTTTCAGCAGGCATCGCTGGTCAATTGCTGTTTGTGTATGAGAAATCGGTTGGAAACTTTCCTCACGTCAGCACGTTGTAGGTGTCGCCACTGGCGCCAACGTTGTGTGAATGCTCTGAAAAGCTAATCATTTGCATATCAGAGCACCTTCTTCCTGTCGGTTAAATTTCGCGTCTGTAGCACGCCATCTTCGTGGCGTAGCAATTTTAGTGGTCAGTAGTGTAGCTTCCCCCACGACATTAACGTTGTTGCTGCTGCATAGTACCTCATTAGAATTCTCCCTATGCTCAGTCTTCTCCAAGTTTGTGCGTGTGTGTGTGTGTTTTACTTGTTATGCCTATCGTCCAACACACGGTTCTCCAGCGAGCTTAACCGTTCGTTTACGCAGCGTGTCTAAGCCACTGACAGTACGGTGTGTCGGTCAGTTGCAGAGCAGCCGTCGCCGTTTGAGGGCCACAAGCGCAAGGGCCTGGTGGCGAACGCGCGCGTCGGCCGGCGCGACGGCGCCGAAACGCCGGGGGCGGCGGCCTCGCTGTGGTTCGGGCCGCGCGTCGGCCGCGCCGGCCTCGGCCAGGACGAGACGCGCGCCGGCACCAAGCGGCGCGGCCTGCTCGCCTTCCCCAGGGTGGGCCGTGGGCACGCCGGCTCCAGCTCCAGCTCCGGCGACGGCGACGGCGCCCGCGACAGCCTCTGGTTCGGCCCCCGCGTCGGCCGCCGGGAGCGCCGCTCTCTGCGCCTCCGCCTTCCCGCAGCTGCCTGGCTCGCGGCAGGCGACGTCGGAAACGGAAAAGGTAGGTGCGCGGCCAGGACAGTCGTCAGGTTGACCTGTAGCCAGTCTGACTTCGTTAGAGGCAAAGCGGTATCAGTTTCAGGAGCCTGGGGTATGGACGCTTCGATAAGCCTTATAGTTTGTTAGTTACGTGTTCCACCTCACGGTAACCGTTATGATGCCGCCCGGTTAGCCGTTTTTGGTCTAACGCACGGCTTTCCGGATTGGGGAGGACCTCCTAGTCCCCGACACGATTCCACCCGGCGGACTTTTGTCGAGGTCCGGTGAGCCGGACGGTTTTTAGGCGGTTTTCCATCTGCCTCGGCGAATGCTGGCTGGTTCCCCCTATGCCACCTCAGCGGCGATTTCTGCGCAAACAATTTCTCCACGTACTCATACACCAGCATTACTCTACCACGCAAACATAGGAGTTACACTCATCTGGTGTGATACATTCCCTCTGGGGTCCACCGGGGGCCGAACCGCATAATAACGCTGAAAGAGTGGTTCTGTATGTGGCGGCGGAGGGGTGGACTGCGATAGTCGTCGTGGGGTTGTGCACCACTGCGGCTGCGGCGGGGACGGAGCCTCTCCGTCGTTTCTCGCCCCCCAGTTAACGTACAATATAATACAATACAATGCAACCGTTATGATGCGTAACGTGTCAAGTGCATAAGAAATGTACACACGAATCAAGTTTTCTTTCCTTTTTTAAAAAAAAGCTTAAAATTTTTAATACCTACCCCATTCCCTTAAAATGCCACAAAATGCATATTTTATACCTACAGATTTATTTGTTCTTACTCAAGAATTTATCTGTCGCACACAAGGAGATATTATTCTAGTTTACTTTTTGAAACTATTACTGCTGTCTCTCAGACATTTTATTTCATCTGGCGGTTTATCGAAAAGTTTTACAGCAGCATAATTTACCCCTTTCTGTGCAAAAGATAGGTTGAGGATAGTGTAAGTCATTCTTTCTTCTGGTGTTATAATCAGGAATGTCACTGTTGTTTTTAAACTGGCCCATGCTGTTGAGAACAAATTTCATTAGTGAGTAAATGTAGTTTGAGGCTGTTGTAAGAATTCCTAATCTCTTAAACAGATGCCTGCAAGATGTACAACTTTGAGCCCCACACATTATTCTAAGCACTTTATTCTGAGCAGTGAATACCTTTTGCCTAAGTGTTGAGTTACCCCAAAATATTATTCTGTATGACATCAGGGAGTGAAAGCATCCAAAGCATCTTAGCTTACTCATATCCTCAAAATTGGCAATTATTCTGACTGCAGAAGTTGCTGAACCTACCCGCTTTAGGAGGTACAAAATACGAATTTTCCAACTAAGATTCTCATCTATATGTACATTCAAAAACTTAGTATGCTCTATCCTGGCTACTGACTTCTGTTGATGTGTTATATTTATTGAAGGAACTGTACTCCTTGCAGCTCAAAATTCGATTCTTTAAAGTTCAGAGCTAGCTCATTCGCAGAAAACCAATTAATAGCTTTCCAAAAGACATTATTTATATCATTCTCTATTGGAGTTTCTTTCATTGGATTAATAATGAAGCTTGTATCATCAGCAAAGTTTATCTTCTAGTTTCAGATGAGAAGGGAGGTCATTCACATATATCAACTGCAGAAGGGGACCTATTATTGAACCCTGTGGAACGCCTAATGTAAACGGGAAACTTACGTTTAGCGTCCATTCGATGACAATTTTGGTAGAGACGGAGCTCATGTTGGAATTGGTGCAAGGGTCGGATGTGATTTGTCCATATAGCACATGATACAGACATCGCACTGTCGGAGCCCACGAAGGAAAATAGTACTCAGCTTTGAATTGAAAATAATAAGAGCGTATGATTGAGCAATGTTTTAAAGTAGTGCGAATAAAATTTACGAATATTCTAAGAATTTTACTTCCTTTCGAGCAGATAGCCGGAGTAGAGAACAATATGACAATAGGACAAACGCAACACATTACCATGCCTATTATGGGACAGCAAACCTCTGGGATCTAAAACAGTTTCCATCTGTCTCGAATTGGTAAAAGCGTGTGCGGATAAAAATCCTACTTCAAGATCGCAAATTTTCTTCATTGATCACTGGTTTCGGCTCCCTGGCGAGCCATTTTCAGATCAATCTAAAATGTCGTTCATCGTGTGACAATCATTACACAGCGTCGTATTCTTAGAACTAAACAGCCCTAAAATGAAAAATGGTAATAGATTATATAAATCTGACTAGTGATTGACGTTGTCAATTTACACAACCAACTCTGATTTTTCATTTTAGGGCAACTTAGATCTAAGAATACGGCAATGTGCAATGATTGTCACACACTGAACAACATTTTAGATTGATCTGAAGATGGCTCGAACTGATAATCAATAAAGAAAATTTGCGACCTTGACGTAAGGATTTTTAACCACACTATTTAAATCAACATATCGTGTATATACCCATTGACAATGGCAAAGAATAACATCGAATGGATAAATACACGTCCCACATCTTACTCTATTCTTCCTGCTAAATAGTCGTAATTTCAGGAAACTATGATTGAGGCGGATAGCGATCACGCACCCTTCTCCCAAAAGCAGACAACAAATAATATAGAGATGTAATGACTGTGATAGCCTGCAGAGATGCGACAGTTCATCCTCGTACTCGGAGAAACAGTCCTTTGTGAACAGGGGCTCTGGCGTCTTGGAACACAGCATCACCATTGCGGGCCAAACATTGTACCGTGGCAAGGACCCTATCAGCCAAAATGGTCACATAGTCCTTGGCAGTAAAGTGAGCTTGCAGAGTAGCCTCGCGGCCCATGGATGTGGCCACGATGTGGCTGGTCAAATATTCATCGAATCCGCACCATGGTTTACTCTTGGGATGTAAACTCGTCCAGACGTTCTAAACAGTTTGAAATGAGGGTCATCCGACCAAATGACATTCTTCCATTGCACCATAGTCCAGGTTTTTATGGCTTCGGTACCACGTTTTCCTGTTACTGGTATTTGCATCACCGATGGGTACTTCGGAATTACAGCTCGCTCTGCAATTCCCTGCCTAAGGAGCTCCCTTTCTGTTGTTTTGGTGCTGACAGAGTTCGCGATTGCGACGTTAAGTTCTGCAGTGACTTTTGCAGCTGTCGTTCTGTTATTTTTCGTCACAGGCCTCTTCAATCACCGTCTTTCACGATCAGTAAATACACACTTTCGTCCGCATTGTGACTTAGCGGATGACGTTTTTCCGTTTTCGCTGTATGTCAAATATTCGATATGGTGCCTCTTGAAAGGGCAAACATTTCGGCTATCGTGGTTACCAAAACACACACAGTATGAGCACCATCAATTTCCCCACTTTCTAATTCACTTAACTCCGACCTAATGCCCTCACATCTACACAAAACATTGTTCTGACCAGGCCGATGCTTCCAACGTATTCGGAACGCTGTAGAGGTACCGTTCGCTGTCAAATACAACAGCGGAGCAGGCTTGGCTAGCATCTGTATTTACGTTTAAGCGTGCATTTCTCGCGGTATTACCGTATTTTTGTTCAATCCCTCTACCACAGCTGTAAGAACATTCAGAAATGACGCCATTTCTGCCATCGACTGTAATTATTATTTTTCGTTACTGACCAATTTCGGAACATAAAAACCATTACTGTCGTGACTAAGCAGGCTTTCCCGACCTCATAATTCTTGGTAGTCTCCTCGGGTTTGCCGTCGGATCCTAAAATCAACGTGGCTCAATATTTCGGTGCTGTACCTTTCCATTATGTTCAGGAGAGACGCAGCTGCTACTGCTGCTGTAGCTGAGCCCCACTGAAAACCGCCGTTAAAGCGGGAAACCTACCGTTCTATACAGGCCTCCATGTCAGACACCGCACATGCACTTGCATCTTAAGTTTTGCACCCAAGGCTGAGGGAACTAATTAGTTGGCTAATAATTTGGTAAACAGAGACTAGTGTGGAACCCAGTGCTATCTCGCATCAAAATATGACGTTCTTTAGTGTGGTAGTCCCGAGTGTTCGAGGAGGTCTTTGAGTGCGATACGTCGTTGGCGATGGTGTCTACTAGCAGCGGCGCCACAAGCACGGTCTAGAGGGTAGCACCTGTGCTGGCTGGCGCATGCGCCGTGGACGGTACGGAGATCTAAATAGGACGGCAGTTTCCAGCTTTGGCATCTCTCCTAAAAATGGGGACACGTGGATCACCGAAATATTGAATAACGTTGACTTTAGGATCAGGCAGCAAACCCAAGGAGGCTTCCGACAATTACAGTCGATGGTGGAAACGTTGTCATTTCAAGTTTGAAGAATACATTCTAAATTAATGGATTTCATAAACCACATTTATTTATTACAAACTGGCGTACGAGTTTTATTTACATGTTCTTTTCAACCATGGTCTGCTGTGCACTCTAACAACTTGCGCCACTATATAGCTTAACAAAGCTATCCTAAAAGTCGCTTGTTGCTACATAGTGCCACCAGTCGTCATAGAGTGAAATAGTTGAATAATTAGAATACTTCTGAAGTCTGACAACTATTCGTCTGAATTAAGGTTAATGATAATGTAGCTCACTTAGTGCTGTTTTTGCGATCCTGTTACACGTTACTATCACTAAGTTTGAGACAATGCACAATGCGTCTTGACAATATGTTTGTCTACTATGTATCAGCACACTTAGGTACAGTTTTCATGCAAGCTTCACTTGCTTTAGTCTTTAACTGATTAAGATAAAATGGTTCAAATGGCTCTGAGCACTATGGGACTCAACTGCTGTGGTCATAAGTCCCCTAGAACTTAGAACTACTTAAACCTAACTAACCTAAGGACATCACACACATCCATGCCCGAGGCAGGATTCGAACCTGCGACCGGAGCGGTCGTGCGGTTCCAGACTGTAGCGCCTTTAACCGCTCGGCCACTTCGGCCGGCAACTGATTAAGATACGGCAGTGTTCTCCCGCCAAATGTTGCAATATTAGGTTTCTGGCGTCTATGCCACGAATAAGAGAGATTAGTGTTGGCAGTCGATGTATTTCTACTTTCTAGTATATGACCTGCAAATGTGGATGTATTGTGTATTTTTTTTGTGTCCATATGTCTAAACTTTGTAATTTATTGTACGAGCCATTTTACTTTTCAACGAAAACTTTTTGGTAATTTGTTTTGTTGGACAAAGACACTCATGTTCTCAATCCTGTTGCAAGTAGACGGTTGCCAATGGTTCCTGATGCCATAGCAGGTGCAGCACATGCTCGGACTTCGTCCGTGGATGACGCCCAGATGGCTACCGCTATCCACACAACGCGTCGGCCTTGACATTCGTCTGTCCTACACTGATGCCAACAACCTGTTCTGCAGATGGGGAAATGATCCACAGACCACTGTTGAAAGTAGCGACAAACCACCGATACATTGTGTCCAACATGTGCATCGTTCAGTCGACACGCTCACCCAGCTTCCTGTAGGTCCTCAGTGCGACCTCCACTGAAGTGGCTGAAGCTGAACGACATGAGTGCGTAATCATCAGCGGGGCTTTCTTGCACCCTGGAAAGAATGTTGCAAAACGTTGTTCACCTCTAAACTCAGCACAATTACTGCATTTAGAAATGGTTCAAATGGCTCTGAGCACTATGGGACTTAACATCTGACGTCATCAGTCCAATAGAACTTAGAACTACTTAAACCTAACTAACCTAAGGACATCACACTCATCCATGTCCGAGACAGGATTCGAACCTGCGACTGTAGCGGTCGCGCGGTTCCAGACTGAAGCGTCTAGAACCGCTCGGCCACCACGGCCGGCACTGCATTTAGAGTCAAAACCAAGGATGCAGAGACAAACCTCCTGAGCGCCATTTGGCAGCTGTCGACTGTAATAAATAAATTCTTAACAATGTAACCCCTCCGTACACACAGTCTTTCAGGGTGTTGCATTGTTTTATTGCTGCAGTATATGTAGAAGAAAACGTATAGGTGCACAACACAAATGTAGTCACATGTATTCCTCCACACATTGATTGCGCCTCCTAATACCTGAATCTACATCTATATCTACGCGACTACGCTTCAGTTCACACGTAAGTGCCTGGCAGAGGGTTCAACGAACCACCTGGAACGGTGGTCGGATCATTTAATATTAAAAGACTACGACTAATGTGTGGACGGGGCCAAGGAATTGACATATAAGACGTGATTTAACACATAAATAATTTATTCGTAACATACAATACATAACACCAACTACGTAAATCCTGCTTCGATGCTTACAATTGCCCAAAATGGGAGGGCCACAACTTTCGAATTGGAAAGGCTTTAATTTAAGAAACTAAAACGCCAAATATATTTTTTTTAATAATAATAACACAACACATAAGTAAGAGGTAAGTGAACGCATTCTTAAATCTTTAATTATTAATCACAAAGCGTGGATTTACCACATTTAAATTCTCATTGCAATATAAAACATAAATACATGAATTCACAACAGCATGGCTTCAAAATTTCTATCTGGACAACCTATGGTTCTAAAACTTTCGTATTACATTCCAGCCAATCACATTAATAACCCATAAACACGGTTGGTAAAATACAAAAGTTTGCACTATAATTAATTTTAATAATCCACAGTCACTCAAAAAACAACATCAAAAGTTCGATACGGAGCGTGTAAGCCTGTTTATACAATCTTTCGGACCAAAATAGGCACGAGGGCCACCATAACAGACTTGCGCTAGTTGCTTTTAGGATAGGTGCTCCCATTAGCTTAACCACTGAGCAGATATTTACTTAAGCTACAGGGAAGATAGTTAATGCAAATAGAAGGTATTTCTAAAGTTTATTTTCCTTTTAACAAGGGGGTTTTAGTAAGGTGGAAATTACACTTTGAAGAGCCGCTATAGCAATCTAGCGGACACGCCTTCACGAGGACGCCATGCCACTACACACGTACCAATCTAGCCACGTGTCCGCTGTTCGAGCCAAACATTAACAACACAGTTCCATATCCCTGACACCCAAATAGTCGCGATCATAACAAAACCAAAAATCCCAAGAGCGCAAGATCCAGCATAGCTTCAGAACAGATCTTACTTCATGCGGTTGCCTTCACAAATATAGATATCGAAATGAAAACAAGAACGTGTAACAACATTCCCTAATCAGCACAATGTTCTTTAAGGCCCGGTAGCGCTAGACAATGCTGACATGCCAATGTTAACAAACCTCTAAGGCAACACCCAACGGACAAGCCGAAACCAATGTGACCCCTCATCAGCTCCGTGACAGGACCTGAACCCCCAACTACTGTCAGTGCAACTCACTTAGAATAAATACAGCGCAAATAGTATGGCGGACACATATAGCCAGGGATTAACAGAACACTAGACTGAACTAGAATTAACCTTAATAATACAGCACTAGATCTTGGGAGACAAGGAACTAACTCCCCACCCGAAATTCTGCAACCACAGGGCGGGAGGATGAACTACCAAAACATAGAAGTGCAAACGTACACAAATAACTACCAAAATACACCACTACACCGGTTAGCAACGATGCGTGGAGGAATCTGCACTGTCAGAATTGCACCAGTGAACAGAACAGAGGAGTGCCACAACGGTAGTCACAAGGCGGGAAAGACGACTTCATGAACTCAATCCCAAAGGACGATCAACTTGAAACATTCATACTTAACTTCTTTTCTCCTTTCCCTCGGCGCACTTCGTCGTTTGTCCGGGACTGCTGTGCACAATTCTGAGCCGTCCCCAGTCGTCCCGGCAGACACCGACCCAGCCGAACTGCTCCCGGACTCAAACCCTCGCCGAACGGCGGCTCCACCGCCCCGTGATGGTTACTGTTTGTTTGCCTTTGTCGACGCAGGCGATGATTAGGCTGCCATCCGCCTCCCGCGGACAACCAGTGAAGAGCGGACAGAGGGACCTGAACCAGGCTGGCGTTCCTCCACGTGTAGAAGTGCGGGTTCGATAACAACACCCGTACGCGGAAGGCAGGATGTCGACGCGACCAGAGCAGACACGAAGGCCACTGCGCGACAACCTCCCCCAGCGTGACCGCTCTCGCCTATAAATAGTACAGGTCAAAGAGTCTGCTGCAGTATACACGTGAGTCGGTCGTGTTACCAACCTACGGTACACCAAAGACAGAACTCGCAATCGATAGTGGGTACACTACGGGCGGGAGTTCAAACGAAAGAGCTTCATAAAGGACCAACCCTCAAAAACCGCGGAAAAACGAAATAGAAGCGAAGCAATAAAAGACAGCAACGAAATACTAGAGCCCGATCGCGCCCAAACACTGACGATTACCAAAAATATTTGCTCCACACGACGCTCAGGAAACGAGCCGTGGAAAGATGGAAGTACACGCAGCTTACCACCTTGAAATTATTTCACTAACGTCCGACGCTCCAACAGCGCGCAAGAAAAATGAACACTTCAATCTTTCCGTACGAGCTCTGATTCCCCTTATTTTATTATGATTTCTTCCCGCGTAGGCTGGCATCAAAAAACATGTTCGTATTGAGGAGAAAGGTGGTGACTGAAACTTCTTGAAAAGAACTATTGTGCACTTCAGTTCAAAATCAATCAAGATTAAGTTAAATTATTCCAGCCTGGCGCAATAAGGAAAACACGTCAGTCAGGAACGGTCCCAAAACAATGATTGACATGTACAAAGTTTTAATAATGATTTCTTTTGGCACGCCATCATCGTCTGTAGACTATGCGCTGTCCAGCTAATTGTTTTCTCGCCTCAAACACTCCTGAATCCTCTTTCCAAGTACTCAATCACGGAGTTGTGTTGCTGTGTCGTGGCTCGTAAACTCAACATCGAAAAGATTTTCCAAACACAATTAATTACAGGATTTTCTCCCACTTAAAAGCCTTTGTCACATCTCTCAGGAAACACATATAGCACATTATCCTAGCTTTTCATTTTAAACTAATACTTTAGAGGGGAATAAAAAACCGAATGTACAATGAATATTACCGAAACGTAACATGTTTAAAAAAGTTAGGAGTACATACACTGATTACCCAGAACGTTATGACCACTGCCCACCGCAACGTTGGATGCCGCCCGGTGGCGTTGCGTAGTAACAAAATTATGTAAGCGGAGCAGACACGGGCTGGGGATCACCCTAGCGAGGATATTGGCTGCAATTGGGGAAATCCATTGAGACAAACGACTTTGACAAAGGGTAGATTATTATTACACAGAGCCTATGAATGAGTATCTCGAAAACGGCGACTCTGGTCGAATTTTCAGGTGCTGCTGTCGTGAGCGGCTACCGAAAGAGAGAGAATGACGGTGAAACTACCACTAGGCTCTGAATGGTTGGACGTCCACGATTCTTCATAGAACGTAATGTTCGGAGGCTTGTCTGCTCAAGTAGGATAGATGATGATCTGTGGAATCTCTGCCGAAAGAGCACAATACTGATACACGCAAAAGTCTTTAGGAGGACACCGTTCATCGTACAATGTTCAAATGTTCAAATATGTGTGAAATCTTATGGGACTTAACTGCTAAGGTCATTAGTCCCTAAGCTTACACACTATTTAACCTAAATTATCCTAAGGACGAACACACACACCCATGCCCGAGGTAGGACTCGAACCTCCACCGGGACCAGCCGCACAGTCCATGACTGCAGCGCCCTAGAACGCTCGGCTAATCCCGCGCGGCGTCCATTGTTGAATATAGAGCTCCGCAGCAGACCACTCCTATGTGTTCACATGTTGACCCAACGGTATCGTCAGTTACGATTGGAGTGGGCACGGAACCATCGGGATTCGGCAGTCAATCAATGAAAAAGTGTCGGCTTTTCAGGTGAATCACATTTTTTGCTACACTATGTCGATGGTCGTCTCCACGAACGCCGTCATCAAGATGAACGGCGGCTCGAAAGGTGCAGAGCGCCACGGACGCAGGCTGGTGGGAGCAGTATTATGCTATGGAAGACCTCCTCCTCCACTTGCATGGGACCTGTTGTAGTAATCTAAGACACGCTGACAGTGCGAATCACCTGCATCTCTTCATGCTTCATGTCTTCAGCGACGGCGAGGTCATCTTTCAGCAGTATAATTGTCTGTGTCTCGCAGCCAGAACTTTGCTACAGTGGTTTGAGGAGCGTTATGGTCAACTCACGTTGATGTGTCGGCGACCAAATTCGCCTGATGTAAATCATGCGGAACACATCTGGGTCGCTAACGGGCGCCATCACCGCGTACGCAAATCAACGGCCCGTTATTTACCCGAATTACATTACCTGTACGTAGACATCTAAAGCGATATACCTACACAAACCTACCGACAAAGTGTCGGATTCCTGATACGCGGAATCAGTGACTACCTGCTATTAAGCAGGTGGCCATAATGTTTTGGCTCATCAGTGTACTGCTGCATAGTGGCATCACAGTTCATCAGTGCTAAGTGCATCATGCGATACAAAACCGGTCCTGGAAAGGGCAGCTTCTATTCACAGGATCCACCTCCCCATTTAGCTTAAACGACTTAGGAAAACCACAGAAAGTCTAAATCTGTATGGCCGAAGGTGGCAGCATTCAGGGCATATACTTAATCTTAAAACAACCTACAACAAGAGCAAAAGAGAGCCATTAAAGGTGGATTGAAACTATTGATTACAAAGAGCTCTGTTCAGACAGACTAACCTTTTAAAAGAGACATAAAAATCCTTTCCAAAAGCAGAGTAAAAATTATTCCGAACCACCTTCAAAGGGCGAAAAATTATCTTGAGGTTCCTATAAAAGCGAATTGAAAAACAACTTCTCATGCTTAAGCAATGTCCAAGGGAGACTCATACCTTCAAATTAATGTATACAACTGAAAATAGTGCCGGCCGGAGTGGCCGTGCGGTTCTGGGCGCTACAGTCTTGAGCCGAGCGACCGCTACGGTCGCAGGTTCGAATCCTGCCTCGGGCATGGATGTGTGTGATGTCCTTAGGTTAGTTAGGTTTAATTAGTTCTAAATTCTAGGCGACTGACGACCTCCGAAGTTAAGTCGCGTAGTGCTCAGAGCCTTTTGAACCATTTTTTGAACTGAAAATAGTGGGCTTGTACAGAGCAGTCCTTAAAGAGAGAAAATAAATTTTCAGAGCTAAAATTGATAGTAAGGTTACGATAACCCACACTGAAATGGCGAGCACTTTATTTTCTAGCCCCCTCCCCCCCATGTCCAGGACGGAAGTTCCAGAGTTAAAACACCCCACAACCAAATAGCCGGCTTGAAGCTCCGTACAAAGTGAGGCGCTGGAGAGGACTGAGAAGGCGAGCAAACCAGACAACAATTATGCCGATGTGTTGTAGGAAAACAGTAGACAGTGGCTATAGGAGCTTTAACGCTAACCACTAATGGTGAAAAAGGAAGAGCAACGTCCAAACAGTAATATTAAAACAAAGCGGCTCACCAGGAAGGGTAGTGACCAGCAGAGCAGCTCGCAGGTACTTAGTGCTGCAAACAATTCCGTGAGACGACACACACTGCCCCGCAGAAACCCAATTCTGCTACACAACCCATGTGAAGCGTTGCAGCAACCACTAGCTGCTCCCGTCTGGGCACGCCCTTACTCGTCACGATCTGCCAAGGCTTACTGCTCCTTCGCTCACACGCCCATTACACCGGCAGCCAGCGTTGCTCTCACGAACCTGCTGTCCATCGGCTCCCCTCCCATGACTCCCGCTTCAAACCTCTGCCAAGAGAAAGAAGCAGTTTTAATAATTACACTGAGGTGACAAAAAGTTATGGGTAGCGATATGCACATATACAGATGGCGATAGTATCACGTACGCAAGGAGCCGGCAAGAGTGGCCGGGCGGTTCTAGACGCTACAGTCTGGAGCCGCGTGACCGCTACGGTCGCAGGTTCGAATCCTGCCTAGGGCGTGGATGTGTGTGATGTCCTTAGGTTAGTTAGGTTTAAGTAGTTCTAAGTTCTATGGGACTGATGACCACAGCAGTTAAGTCCCATAGTGCTCAGAGCCATTTCAACCACGTACACAAGGTAAAAGAGGGCAGTGCGTTGGCGGAGTTGTCATTTGTACTCAGATGATTCATGAGAAAGGCTGTTCGGAGTGATTAAGGCCATTCGACGGGAATTAACAGACTTTTAGATTACATTTCGGAAATCGTTAAGGAATTCAATGGGTGCCGGCCGCGGTGGCCGTGCGGTTCTGGCGCTGCAGTCCGGAACCGCGTGACTGCTACGGTCGCGGGTTCGAATCCTGCCTCGGGCATGGGTGTGTGTGATGTCCTTAGGTTAGTTAGGTTTAAGTTGTTCTAAGTTCTAGGGGACTTATGACCTAAGATGTTGAGTCCCATAGTGCTCAGAGCCATTTTGGAATTCAATGTTTCGAGGTCGACAGCGTCAAGTAGGTACCTGAATACCAAATGTCAGGCATTACCCCTCATAACGCACAACACAGTGGCCGACGGCCTTCACTTAACGACTGAGAGCAGCGTTGTTTGCGTAAAGTTGTCAGTGCTTACAGAGAAGCAACACTGCGTGAAGTAACTGCAGAAATCAATGTGGGACGTTCTTCGAACGTATCCGTTAGGACAATGCGACGAAATTTGGCGTCCATGGGCAGTGGCAGCAGACGATCGACACGAGTGCCGTTGCTAACACCTCGACACCGAGTGGAACGATTCTCCTGGGTCCGTGACCATATTGGTTGGACTCTACAAGACGGGAAAACCTTGGCTTGGTCAAATGAATCCCTGCTTCAATTGGTAAGAGCTGATGGAAGGGTTCAAGTGTGGCTCAGACCCTAAGAAGCCATGAACCCAAGTTGACGACAAGGCACTGCGCAAACTGCTAGTGGCTCAATAATTGTGTGGGCTGTGTTTACAGGGAAGGAATTGGGTTCTCTGGTCCAACTGAACCCATCATTGACTGGAAGTGGCTGTGTTCGGCTACTTGCACACCATTTGCACCCATTCATGGACTTCATGGTGCCAAACATCGACGTAATTTTTATGGATGACAATGCGCCATGTCACTGTGAAACAATTGTTCGCAATTGGTTTGAAGAACATTCTGGACAATTCGAGCGACATGAGTCACATTGAACATTTATTGGACATAAACGAGATGTCAGTTCGTGCACAAAATCCTGCACTGGCGCAGTTTCGGAATCATGGACAGCTATAGAGGCAGTATTTCTGCAGGGGACTTCCAACGACTTGTTGACTCCATGTCACGTCTAGATACTGCGGTACGCCGAGCAAAATGAGGTCCGACGCGATATTAGAAGGTATCCCATGGCTTGTCACGTCAGTGTGTACTTATGAGGTAAGCCCTCTGGCTAACGGTACGGGCGCTGTGTACGCTGATTGCACTTATCAATATCACCAATCCAGAGAAAAACAGAAATGGCCTCCTTAACGATTCCTGTGGAACACTTTTCATGATTGGGGTGTCCCTCTGTGCATTATATGAAATGCTTAGTTTTATTTTCTGCTTGGTCTTTCTTAAATAGGAGCGGAAGCAGACGTTTGCTGAAACGCGTATCCCATAAATCACAGTTTCTCTCGCAGGGAAGTACGCAGGGCAGATCGAGTTGACTGGAGAGTAAAGAAGGCTCACGAGGTCTGGATCAGATTCCCCACTGAGGTGCTACCTAGCGAGCCGGGTTGCAGCTTTTACAAGTGGTGCGCCGGGCCGCAGCTGCACTCGTCGCGCGGCAGCCGTTAATCTCGTCAGCTGCTGCTGACGAGTCTGGCAGGGAGAGAATGAGAGCTGACCGCCGCCGATGAGGCGCAGATGCCGGCCGCCGCTAACTCGCCCTCCGCCCACTGCCGGCAAATGGGCGCTGCGAGGTCACCAGCAGCAGCGCGTGCAGTCGCTCCCTCTGCCGTCTCCGCAAAACCCGCGGTCCACATGTTTCCGATCATGCACGCTACGTAAGAGGGGCCGTCAACAAATAATGCAACATTTTTTTCTCGATCAATTTTGATTGAGAAAAATGTTTAATTTGTTGTGGGACATCGTGAAACATTCCTGCTTCAGCCTCTGTAGTATCGTGACGTTCCGATAGATGACGTCTGTAATGGAGGTACGTTCCAAGCAGAGAGCTGTCATTGAGTTTCTTTTGGCACAAAATAAGAGCATCGCAGATATCAATGTCTATGGAGATCTGGCTGAACAGAAGCACGGTTAGTCGTTGGCCGAGACGTCCGTCCTCATCGCAATAATGTCCCTAGAAGTTGTCCGATTTTCCGCGTGCCGCACAGCTGTGACTCCTGCATTGCTGATGATCGATGGATCGCAATCAAACAACTCGCTGCTCAACAGGACCCGCACAACTCTGTGCACTCGATAGGAGTTCACAAAACTTCATTGGTCTGTTCTTCCTCGTACACCCTACAGCTCGGATCTCGCGTCTTCCGACTTCCATCTTTCTGATCCCATGAAGGATGCACTCTGTGGAAAGTAGTACTTGGATGAGGGCAGGTTATTGATGCAGCAAGACGCTGGCTCCGACGTCGACCAGCGGACTGTACTGTGCGGACACACACGCCCTCCCAGTAAAGTGGCGTAAGGCCACCGCACTGAGCAGAGATTCTGTTGAAAAACAGGGTTTTGTAACGAAAGGAATGGGGAATAATGCGGTGTATGGGAATACTTAATAATAAGAAGAAAAATGTGTTGTATTACCTGCTGAACGCCTCTCTTATACAAATGGCTGCAGAATCATGAATGGTGCCTGTTCTATCGCACATGTTCGAAAGAACAGACACCACACATATAAATATATGCACCTTGACGGCAAATAGTGATACCCTCAGTGTGGATGCACTCTTCGTTCGACCTGTTGTGGGAATCAGGTAAACTAACCTAAGGACATCACTCACATCCATGCCCGAGGCAGGATTCGAACCTGCGACCGTAGCAGCAGCGCGGTTCCGGGCTGAAGCGCCTAGAACCACTTGGCCACAGCGGCCGGCGGCCGGCGGTACATCTTCTACAAGACTCTTCTGCAACCTACATTCACATGATCTGCTTACTGGATTCGAGAGGTGGTTTCCGTCTACACGTTTCGTTCTACTACCGAACTTAAGATTCCTTGATACCGCAGAATACTTGCTATTAGCCAGTACCTTGCTAAAGTCAAGATGTACCAAAAATTTCTTTTTTTCCCAATTCGCTTCAACAACATCTCAATAGTTATTGAAACATTATGTCAACATTATTGGGTAAACGCCCTGACGGGCCATTCAGTACCGACCACCCGCCGTGTCACCCTCAGTTAACGGAGTCATTCCAATGCAGTATATGTGGTTATGGGGTCAGCTCTCCCGGCCGTTGACAGTTTTCCAGCCTTAGAGCCGCTACCTATCACTCACGTTGCTCCTCAAACAGCGTCATGAGTCTCAGTGCACCCCTTAATAATCCTCTCACACAGGAAAAATGTGTCCTCTCCATAGCAGTCAGACTTGTTGACCATTTAGTCACGTAGGCGGATACTTGCTTGGTATCACGTTCAAAAGCTTCTATTTTCTTAGTATTCGAACTGCTTATCAACCACGTTTTACGCCCATACAAGACTACTTTCAAAACAAATTCCTAAAATTCAAACTTATATTAGAAGTTAACAAATTTCTCTTTTTCAGAACGATTTTCTTACTATTGTCAGTCTACATTTTATAACTTCGCTATCATCAGTTATTTTACTGCACAAACATCAAAATCCATCGACTACTTTTGATATCTCATTTCCTAATCTACATACATCAAAAACATTTTGCATGACTTCGGTTCCCAGAACTCCTGAAGATAGACGTTGACTGTGGATATTGTATCACAGACACAGTCCGCTTGACTGTTCATAGATGTTATTAAACCTGCACAGAGTTGTAAACAGTTATGCATTAGCAGCGCCTATCAGACGGAGGGGTCCTACAGCCAATCAGTTCCAGTCGTTCTACCAGGAAGGAGGTACACGGCTCGTGTTGTCTGTAGTTCAACCATGCCTAGACAGTCAACACCGCGGTTCGATCGCGTCCGCATTGTTACTTTGTGCCAGGAAGGGCTCTCAACAACGGAAGGGTCCAGGCGTGTCGGAGTGAGCCAAAGCGATGTTATTCGGAGATGGAGGACATACAGAGAGACAGAACCTGTCGATGATTCCCTCGCTCAGGTCGTCCAAGGGCTACTATTGCAGTGGATGACCGCTACCTACGGATTATGGCTCAGAGGAACCCTGACGGCAACCCCACCATGTTGAATAATGCTTTTCGTGCAGCTACAGGATTTCGTGTTACGACTCAAACTGTGCGCAATGGGATTAGCGCAATGGGATTAGCTGAATATTACGCTCACATATGCAGGTATGACTTTCAATACCTTATCAAAATATGTATTCACGCATCTGCAAAAATTAAAATGTTCCAGCAAACACACTGGACAAGTGGTGGGCCACTGTCTGCTGACGTAACGATGGTATCGTTCAGAACGCGTATTTGATCGACACAGGACAGTAGTCCACAAGAGAATAAGCAAAAACATTAAAATATGCAAATGGAGATAAACACAAATTACACAAACGAGCGATTGAAAGTGAATCAAAAAAGAAAGGACGGATAACTTTGGCCTCATTAGTAATAATAGGAGTAATTAGCAATAATATAGACAGTGTCGAATATCAATGAGTTTCCAGAATTATAGCGCCTATAGTAAAAAATGGTTTAGTGAACGAATCAACTTTTAATTATAATTCTGAATGGTACTGAAAAGAAATAAAATGCAGTTCAGTATTGTAATTTGCTCTTACGTAAAAGCAGTGACTACAGATGTTTTTTTAAAAAAAGTCCTTGCAACGTTATTTAGAGGCACAGTTCGTGAGAATTGAGCCTTTTGTCAGTGTTTTTCAAAGTCAGTCGCGGATTAGCTAGTGCTGTCCACAAGCCGACGACGTCCGCGTCGTTGGTCCATAATCCTTGAGCGTGCAGTCCAGTAATTATCGCCGTCTACTTGTTCTCTTGGCCGTAGCCGCCGTTGTGAAAGTAGCAGGAATGCGCGATGGTTGTACAGTTATCTCATTTAGCGCGTCTATATGCAGCGACCAAAGTAAGACACGCTTCATTCAGTTAATACGTATTCCGACGTCATAACATTTGGTAGCCGTTACTAGTCACAGTTTCAGATTTAAGACCGTGGCTCGGCACATTTCACAGTATAACCATCCGAAATAGGAATGGACATTTTTATAATCATTTGCATTTTGAGTTAACAGTCCGCGATAAGCATCAAACATTCTGCACTTTGAAGAGTAGTCACCGCAAGCTCACATTAGTCGCACGGCCATCGGAACACCGTACTTTCAAGACTAAGTACTTAATATCAGTTCAAGACAAGGAAGTGCTTTACAGTGTTTCTGTTTAGTTTTACCGTCTGCGGTATGGACTAAACAGTCCTAGCTGTCTACAATCAAAACCGTGCACTTAACAGCTGTCACGCAGCATTGTGATCTGCAGATCATACTTTTTAAGATTAATGAGCCGAGTAGCAGTTCCGACTAAAATGCAGCATGATACGTGTAGTTAATTCCTTTTCTGCGTTACACACCGAAACCACAGAGCGTATCGCTGTTCAAAGATTTATCTTACATCAACCACTAGCGCTCAGGCGCCGCGACATCACCTTCTTTTTTCACTCCTGACTCTTTGTTGTTGCTTTCTCCTTCGACCGATCGATTGTACAGGGTGATTCAAAAAGAATACCACAACTTTAGGAATTTAAAACTCTGCAACGACAAAAGGTAGAGCTAAGCACTATCTGTCGGCGAATTAAGGGAGCTAAAAAGTTTCATTTAGTTGTACATTTGTTCGCTTGAGGCGCTGTTGACTAGGCGTCAGCGTCAGTTGATGCTAAGATGGCGACCGCTCAACAGAAAGCTTTTTGTGTTATTGAGTACGGCAGAAGTGAATCGACAACAGTTGTTCAGCGTGCATTTCGAACGAAGTATGGTGTTAAACCTCCTGATAGGTGGTGTATTAAACGTTGGTATAAACAGTTTACAGAGAATGGGTGTTTGTGCAAAGGGAAAAGTTCTGGACAGCCGAGAACGAGTGATGAAAATGTAGCACGCATCCAGCAAGCGTTTGTTCGCAGCCCAGGAAAATCGACTCGCAGAGCTAGCAGAGAGCTGCAAATTCCACAATCAACTGTATGGAGAGTCCTATGAAAAAGGTTAGTACCTGAACGTCAACTACTCGAGGCGATGGATCGGCCGCCAGGCAGCCCGTGACAGAGCACTTCATCACTGGCCTCCAAGAAGCCCTGATCTTACCCCCTGCGATTTTTTCTTATGGGGGGTATGTTAAGGATATGGTGTTTTGGCCACTCTCCCAGCCACCAATGATGATTTGAAACGAGAAATAACAGCAGCTATCCAAACTGTTACGCCTGATATGCTACAGAGAGTGTGGAACGAGTTGGAGTATCGGATTGATATTGCTCATGTGTCTGGAGGGGGCCATATTGAACATCTCTGAACTTGTTTTTGAGTGAAAAAAAACCTTTTTAAATACTCTTTGTAATGATGTATAACAGAAGGTTATATTATGTTTCTTTAATTAAATACACATTTTTAAAGTTGTGGTATTCTTTTTGAATCACCCTGTGTTTCTATACCATTCTACACATCTCGCTTCACATCATACTTTCAAAACTTCTGAGTACATCGAGTTACAGTTTCATACAAAACTGCAACTTAGTATTATTCTGTTCCTGAAAAATGAATTTTAACATTATCTTAGTAAATGTTGGAACATACATCATCAGAACAAATGAAAACTAGCAATTACATTCATGACAAAGGGATAACGTATGCAGAAACATAGTTGCACACAGGATTATATTTACAAAATTCACCTTAAAATTAGCCTTCCAATGAATCACGCAAATAAAACAGAACGCAGGGAAAAAGAAAGTGCAGGAAAAAGAAAAAGGTATTACATTATTTTGTAATGTTATCTTCACGTACTGAACTTCAATATATTCTTCTTTTTCTCCCACCTCAAGGGGTGGCTGTTAGCCTGTTAAGAAAGAAAATTAATTTAACAAAACTTTTTCTCCGATGGTCGTTTTCAAATTTGGTTGAAATGTAACGCTTGCCATGGCAAACGCTCAGGAGGAATCCTTTTGACGTGGTCATATGTTTTTTGGGTGTTCGTGCCTAATCTCATCTGTCATTGTTGTTTTTACATCTAGTTACTGTCATATTGCCGGCTGCGGTGGTCTCGCAGTTCTAGGCGCGCAGTCCGGAACCACGCGACTGCTACGGTCGCAGGTTCGAATCCTGCCTCGGGCATGGGTGTGTGTGATGTCCTTAGGTTAGTTAGGTTTAAGTAGTTCTAAGTTCTAGGGGACTTATGACCTAAGATGTTGAGTCCCATAGTGCTCAGAGCCATTTCTACCATTTGAACCATATTGTCTTATATCTTCACTCAACACACTGTCTCTTAGCATTAATCTAAAAAGTGATCCCAGGAACCTCAGCTGCTTCAATTCTTCGTCCATCTCCTTTTCTTAGGATCCAGTTTTCACTGCCATACATAAGAACAGTCAGTGTTATTTCCTTCGTCATGGTTTTATCACTTCTACAACTATTTATAGCGTTATATTTCCTTCTATTTTGAATCTCACCTGAACTTGCTTTATATATTGATATTTCTGTCCCGAGATACTTAAACGAATTTACTTGTTCTATTGTTTTACTGTTGTGTGTTTCTCTTCCTCTTATGGGGAAAAAGCAACTCAGAAAACCAAAGAAAAAATCTGAACGGGCGAACTGTAGTACCCTTTTCAAATTTCTTCTTGGTTTCCTTTACTGCTTGCTCGTTGCACTGGCTAACTAACACAGGGGAGAAGCTACAACTGTGTCTCTCCCCATCTGAACCGCTGCTTCCCTTTCAAGAACTTAGACTCTTATAACTGCAGTCTGTCTTCTGTCCAAAATTGAAGATAATTTTTCGCTCTCTGTACTTTACTCCTGATACGTCCAGAATTTCGAAGAGCGTATTCCAGTCGATATTTTCAAAAGTTTTCTATATAGCCAAAAACGCTATAAACTTAGGTTTGCCTTTCTTCAACTTGTTTTCTCGCATAAATAAAAGAGTCAGTATTGCGTGTTCCTACATTTCTCCTGCGCCCAAATTGATGTTCCCTGAAGTCGAATTCTACCTTTTGTTCCATTCTTCCGTAATTTTCGTCATTATCTTGCCACCATAACTAATTACTCTGATGATTTGGGATTATCCACACCTGTCTGCACTTGCCTTTTTTGATAAGACTTGTTACATTCTTCTTGAACTCTGAGGTTATTTCGCTCGTCCGGTATATCACGCCCACAAGGCGTAATAGTTTTCTCAGAACTGGTTGTCCCACGGATGTCAATAATTCTGAAGGAGGCGTTACTTCGACTCAGGTCTTTCAAAACTCTGTATTCATTCATTCATCTCGTAGTATCATAACTCCCATCTTCATCTACTTTTTCTTGCCTTTATATAATATGGTCTTCAAGTTTACTTCCCTGCATGTACTCCTTCCACCTCTTATCCTTCTCTTCTTTTCTTAGTACGGACTTGTCATTTGAGCTCTTAATATTCATACAGGTGCTTGTCTTTTCTCCATAGTTTTCATAAATTTTCCTATATGCTGCTTCTATCTTTCCCGTAGTCATGCATGCTTCTACATTCTTGCATTTCTCGTCCAGCCATTATTGCAGTCCCCGTGAATATCATTTGCAGACGTCTGTATTTGCTTTTGGCTGCTTGCTTATTTACATTTTCTCTTTCCGTCAGTTAGATCCGATATACGTGCTGTATCCAAGGTTTCGTACTGGACTTTGATCCTCTGCTGCCTTCACTATTTCTGAAGGGTAAATTTTCGTCTTCTGTCATGTTCCTTACCCCTGTTTCAGACAATCTTTGCCTAATGCTCGTTTTGAAAAACTCTCAGCAACCTCTAGCACGTTTAGTTTATCCAGGTCCCATTTTCTTAATTTCGTAATACAGTTCCCAGGTGAGATCCGCTTCCCACACGTGAAATTGTGATAATCAGTTTGGGCTATCAGTTAGAAATTGTTTATGTAAAAAAGTATATACATTTGTTTGCTACCATTCGTGCTTAATATCAAAGGACTCAGTTTATGAAACTCTATAGTCCGTATAACTTTGACGCTGAACATTTCAGACAGCCTGTAAACATAAATCACTTATCACCTTAATCATTACACTCTGTCATTGTTCGCTGGCGATGCTGTTGTCTTCTGGAGAATACCGTCGCCTGATGATCTCAAGGAAAAGCAATAAGACGCAATTGGTACTTCCAAATGGTGTTTAACTACTGTTTCCTTTAAATGTAGAAAACGACCAGATAATTTCCATAAACACTAAAAATAACTTAACAGTATCTACATCTACACCCGCAAGCCACCTGAAGGTGTGTGGCGGGGGGTACTTGAGGTACTACTAACCGATCCCTCCCTCTCTGTTCCAATCGCGAATGAAGCTTGGGAAGAGTCATTGTCGATTAGCCTCTGTATAAGCTATAATTTTTCGAACTTTGTCCTCTGGTCATTTCGTGAGATGTATGTGGGAGGAATTATTATGTTTCCGGACTCTTCCCTTAAAGGGCTCTCTCGAAATATCAATAGTGAACCCCTCCTGATGCACAACGCCTGTCTTGTAGTGTCTGCTACTGGAGTTTGTCGAGCATCTCTGTAGCGCTTTCACGTGGATTAAACGATCCCGTGACGAAACGCGCCGCTCTTCGTTCTATCTTCTCAATCTCTTCTGTAAGACCTAATCGGTATAGGTCCCAGCTTGATGAACAATACTCAAGAATCGGTCGAACAAGCGCTGGAAATCCACTTCTTTCGTGAATGAGTTACATTTCTTCAAGATTCGTCTTATGAATCTGTCTGAAATCTAATTCACCTACTATTTGTTTTATGTGGTCATTTCACTTGCGGTCGCTGTGGGTAGTCACTCCCAGATATTGTACGGTAGACTCTGTTGCCAGCAGTTTCTCATCAGTAGTGTAGCTGTATAGTAGTGGATTTCTTTTTATAAGTATGAGCAATATATTACATTTATTTTCCTTCGGGGTCAACTGCCAGAGTCTGCACCATTCATCACTCTTCTGTACGTTATTTTGAAAATCGATATTGTCTTTTGGCGTTGGTACTTACTTATGGACAACCACATCACTAGCGAACAGTCTTTAAGAGCATCCGACCCTTTCTACTGCATCATTTATACACACTGTAATCAGAACGGCTCTAACACACTTCCTTGCGGACTCCTAAGCTACTTTTATATCCTTCCGTTGTTGAGAGCCCTTCCTAGCACATCCGTTAAGAGTGATATGTTGAGTTCTCTATCTGCAACGAAGTCGCAATTATGGTAAGCTTCGTCTTTATTCCTTCTTTTTATTATTATTATTATTATTATTATTATCATTATTATTATTATTATTAAACTGCAGTGCTGGGTCGTGTCAAACGTCTTTCTGAAGTGAAGGAACACGACACCTACGTAAGGGCCGATGTTTACAACACTGTGAACCTTTGGAGGAGCAGAGCGAGCTGAGTTTCGCAAGATCTCTGTTGGTGGAACCCATGTTGATTTTAATAGAGATGATTTTCGTTTTCCGTACTTCTTAATCATAGTGACCATTTACAATACTACTAACAAACTAATGGAGCCTGTCACATAGTTTGATTATCATGGGATGATACCCTCAAGAGATATGAAACAGAATAAATAAATGAAAGACGTAGATTTATTGTAAAGATTCCGCAGAACTGCGATGCATCACTTAGGAAGCGGCATACACGCCTCTACTGTGATGTACAGAATATGGCTCCATTGTTTGGAGCCTTCATTAAGTGATCATGGAGGAAGACGTGAAATTCAGGAGCATTCAGCTAGGACCATAACGAGCGAATTTAGTCGATATAAAAATGTATCAGTGATGTGAAGGGAAAGTCAGTGAGAGTCTGTGGAAGAAAGACCGATTTTTTCTTTTGAAACTCTATTGAGTAAATTTAGGGAAGCAATATTCCAGGCAGACAGTGCAACAACTTTGTGGTCTCTGTTGTCTACCACGCATATGGATCTCGGAAATTAGGAGGAGAAATTAGAGGTCGTTAAGAAACTCCATGCCCAAATGGAACAGGGCAAGACACGGGTGGTCTTTCACCAATGCCCTGTGCAGTGGCTTTTCTAAGGCGGCAAGATTTTGTCAGTATAGAATTAACATTCTTGTAGATTTATACTTATATTATATCATATTTAACATGCAAAAACAGATTAACCATATCACTGGCTGTTACTGGATAGCACCACATACTATCAATTTTTGTCGTACTACATGTCTGGCAGTTAATTATGGCTGAGCAGTGGCAAAAAGGGCGAATTGTCCTCGCTTTCCGCAGAAGCCCCTATTATCTAAGGAGGGGATGGGAAGCATCTTGCCACTTCTGTGGGGGCGGATGTTTATTGCCCTGAAAGAGAACAGAGCGTGGCAGTGGTGGTTTATGGTGCTAGAGGTCGCAGAGACCCCGTAGCTCGGGCAGAGCGGGTGGGAGATGCTCTCTGGCGAGACGAATAAAATTTCCTGAGTAGCCTACGTGGAGAAAGAGTGTTGGGAGTCAGAAGAATGCAAAATGACATCCTTTTACTGCAAAGAAATACGTAGAATCACAAATAATGCTAACCTCTGAGGAAACTTCTCACAGGAAGCATAAGTTACAATATCCCATTGTGATTTATTCAAGTATCGTCCCAATCAGAATGATTCTTTTGAGGTGTTAAACTGCTATAAAACCACAACCCAATACTCCATTTTATGGAAATCCCTATGTTGTCAATGGCAGGGTCAGTTTGATCATTCGTAGGTATGAGAATTTCATTACGGACACAACATTAGGCAGCCTTTCTTTCACATGCCATATATAAGATATTATACACACCCGGGGTTTACGGAGGGATAAAGTTTTAATTCTCGCGTCAAACAAGTAAATTACTACCATGAAACTCAATGATACATTTGTTCTTGATGTTTCCCCCTGAAATGGATGACCTGGAGGAGACCTTGGTTGTAGAAGTTTCATTTTAGCTGTTCAGGAAACGTTTCACCTCGAAAATAATCCTGCAGTCCTTCAGGAAACGCCTTACGCACGACGGGTTCTTCATCCGAGGAAAGATGTTACATGGTTGCATGTTAGAGAATTTGGGGATTAAGGTAAGATTTTGTAGACTGAAAGAAGTTTTATGTGTGACTGTGTCCTGTGCAGAATGAGATGAAAGGTTGTCGTGGATCAGACACATCATCTGGGAAAACTGCACGCACGATGCTCCGCCTTGACAGCCTGCCATGATTTGCTCATATTTCGGCAGCATGCTCCTCTGACACTTTTTGCCCATTACAGGTATAACGTGTTAATATCACTCCAACGCAGTCACAAAGACATTTCCTGGCAGTGGTGAGACCACATGTTTCCACTGTCTGCTTTGCTCCTCTGCCTTGAGGTTGTAGTGACACAACCGGCACTTTTCTGTAGTGATTAGGTGGCTTTAGTCAGTCACCAGGATTGGCCTGACACACCTGCACCATTTCCACTGATGCATCATTCCACCTGGCATTTTGAGTAGGTATGAGCAGCCTCAGGACCCAACGTAAGACGACCTTTTTGTGTTCAAAATTTTGCATTATGTGTCCAAAACAAAACGGATGTATGAATGATTTTCCTTTTTTGTACTATCTCCTAGATTGTGATACGTAGGTTTTATTTGTTATTGCATATTTAGTCTGACTATATTAGGTCCTTAAGGTCCTTTCTTACATCTGACCAGGAACGACACATACAAAAGATACTACAAAAACATTCACAGGTTTAATAAGAAGAAGAGTAAAATAATAATAATTGACAATGACAATGGTAATAATAATTGACAATAATAATAAATGTGAAAATAAGTTGACACTAATAATAATAATAATAACAATAATACAGGGCATTAAGAATGATATACTCGCACATTACATTAGCACATTTGTATACATGTTCAGTATTATAGAAGCGAAAGAAAAATTCGAAATTTGTGGTAAGGTCTTATGGGACCAAACTGCAGAGGTCATCGGTCCCTAAGCCTAGACACGATGTAATCTAACTTACGCTATGGACAACACACACACCCATGTCCGAGGGAGGACTCGAGCCTCCGAAGGGGGAAGGTGCACGGACCGTGACAAGGCGCCCTAGACCGAGCGGCCACCTCTCGCGGCCAGAAGCGAAGGGATTAAGAATGAGGAGAAGACTGAAATGACAGTGACAATAGCTCTTAGGAACGAACAGAAGTTAAAGAACTCTGACAACATGAGAGAGGGAAACGTTGTAGAGGAGGGGGATTGAAGAGAGTGAGCTGTAGACAAGTGTACGGGAGAGATGGCTACTGTGATAAGAGGCGGACCATTAACTGTCTCTGTCTTTTGAAGTTCAGAAGGAATTTAATTTGACTGATTTTTGAGGAAGATTGTTCCAAAGTTGGATTCTTGACAGAGAAAGTAATTTAGAAAATATGGCAGTGTTATGTGAAGGTACAGAAAGGATTTTACTTAGTTGAGAACAAGTATTTCTACTGTGCTGTTCAGATAGTAGTGTAAGAGTTGAAGAGACACAAGATGGACTACATTGATTGAGAACACGACAGAGAAAATACAGAGTGTGATAGTCTCTACATTTATCGTCACGCAAGCATGATAATAGTTCATAGGCAGGAGTGAAATGGTCGAAATAGCGTATGTCGCAAATGTATCCCTCATCAGTATTCATAACCAGTTTTGGAAAAGTCATTGGAGAATAGCATCCCCCTAGTCAAGTATGGGCTGTACTTGTGACTATGCGATCTTCTTTTTAAGCTCGAAAGGAAATACTCTTTTATATTTCTGTAGTGAATGAAGTGATACTGACACTTTTGTACAGACTACAGTTGTGTTCTCAATCCAGTCTAAATGACAGTCCAGAATAACCTCAAGTTATTTGCAGAATAGGTAAAGGTTACTTCTGTGCTGTTAAGGATTAAGGGTGGAAGAGATTCTCTGAACAGCGTGGTAATAAGACTTGTGAGCGATGAAGATTATTTGTGTTTTAGATGGGTTAAGTTTCCAACTGATGTACTGCACCCACTCAGATATGACAGTTAAATCGGGTGGCTGTGCCCAAGTTTGATAGACTTGGACTTAGTTATAAGTGAAGGTCATCAGTGTGCAGGTGATATTTTCATTGTAGATTATAGTTGACACATCATTAATATATAATGAGAAAAGTAATGGGCCCAATACTGATCCTTGTGGAAAACCCTGATACTAAATCTAAATTCCTTCATTGCCACTTGTTAGTTGCAATCATTATACACTGTTGGCGATATGTAATGTGTGAGTAGAACTATTGTACTGCTTGTGAAGAAATATTTTGACTTGTGAATTTAGCAGGTAGAACATCAAAGTTCACAGTGCTTCAGATCATTCACTTCTCTTATGATATCTGGTTATTCATAGAGAGATGGGTTGTCACACTGTTCGTTCTTCAGTCTTATTTGATTAAAATGTGTCTGCTCCACCTGCCCACTATGTCATGTGGTGGTATATTCTGGCTTTAGACCCCCACCAAATCAGTAAGGATTGTTAGAGAGTTGATCGTATCCAGATGCAGAAAATGATTTACCACACGATTTTCCACTTTTTTAATGGAATGCGCCATTTTTATTTGTCTCTTCTAGAGCTATGCTATGCTACTGTGATGCAGGCACTATAGTGTTTTTGTGTAGGGTACAGACATCTACCTGCAAATATACAAGAATTAATTACGAAACATTACGTTTTCAAGCTGATAATAGAAATTTTATGGCTGTGTCTCGTAGCTGTAGGTCCAGAAATGCTTTCGTGTGTGTGAGTTTCGCCGTTTCCGCTATGCGCAGGTGACTTCACTCCGAGGCTGGGCAGGGAGTCCGGAGAAGACGAGGCGACAGTGCTGCTCGTCGGAGACGGCAACACCGCTGAGGGCTTCGACGCCCTCGCTGACGCCGACATCGACGAGGAGGAGCGCTAGGGAACGGCCGCCAGTGCCGCATGTTGTCTAATCTACCTGTAGTCTTCCCGCAACTGTAGTAACGACAAATAAATCACTTTAACTTAGTGACTGCATCTCAAACGACTACTTTACCACTCATTTACTTCCTCTATTCACTTGTTACTAAGAGATTCAGCAAGAACCTTTAAGGCGAATACCGTCCTTATGCTGCTGTTCCGTCTGCTCACAGACGTGTTAACTGCTCTGTGTATCGACGACCTTTAGGGCATCTTTGAAAACGTGCCTTTAAATTGATCGCCCCTCCACCAATGTATGACGTGGCTACCAGCATTTGGAAGTTGCAAATGGATATAACTTAGTTACGTACCGTTACTAAACTCACGGAAAGACGCTTACGAGCGCACACGCGCTCATACACACACACACACACACACACACACACACACACACACACACTTCGCATACATTAATCACATGCGGTATAATCATTACAACTTTAAAAAAAGTATCACATATTCCTACAACAAGTAACATTCGTCAACACTAGAAGAAAGTTTTCTGTAACGGTACGTCTGAAAACAAATACCTGTTGGGATACGGACCAATCTGTCCTCTCATTCGCATCTGTCTGTTACATTCAAGTAGACAGTACAGTCAGCACGGTATGTGTTTACCACACGTCCTGATACATACATCCTTCAGCCATTCTTCGTAGCGAATCAAGCATTCTTTCAAATACACCTGGCTTCGGATAGCGATTCACGCATTGGTCACACACTCTTGTAATGTCTGCACATTCTCAACGGACCGGCGTACATCAGTGCCTGTACATGATTTCACAGCCAGAAATCCATCGGATTCAGTACAGGTGAATTGGGAGGCAATGCTTCTGCACCTCCCCGATCAACCCATCACCCGTGAAACGTTTCGGTAAAGTACTGCTGTACCATCAGTAGACGACGTGATTGTGCCCCGTCATGCACAAATCACAGTGGTTGTCTTTCTGCTTGGGTAAACGTTCTCCAATAGCGCTGGTAGTTCATCGCACAGAAATCAGTGATACACAGCAATGTTGATCTGTTTAAGTAAAGTGTCTGTCCCTATGAGGTTGGCACCGAGAATTCCTACCCACACTGAAGCGACCCTAATTGTTCGAGTATCTGCATCTGCCCACACGCGCGTATTATGATAATCTGCTATGCCCTCTCTTGTGAGCCCTTCCTCTCTGTAAATAAAATGCAGGATGTCAACTGCAGATCTTCAACGGACCGTATCTCTACGGGCATTGGTTTCCAGGTATATTATCGGAACTTTTCTTCTAGTTTTAACAACGCTACCTCCTGTAAGAATATGTGACTCCTTTTTGAACGCCCTATATATGTTTGAAATCATCTTATTCTACACTTTCTGGCCTTTTATTGTTATTTCTGTTAATTTATGTCTGCTCCTTGTGAGTACCTAAGTCAGTTGCAAGAATTTCATTACACATGGTTAGTTTATTAGGTAAGAAATCAGGAAAATAAAACTCAAAATAATGAAATATCAAAATAAAACCATGAACACAACTATCACACACAGCATAATAATTTACATAATTTAAATAGACCATCTTAGTAGAAGACGTGCCGACAGCCGATGGTAAGTTGGTATGATTTTTGGACGTTCAGTATCAAGACGTTTAACGCCCTGATGTCTTTTCAGTACAAAAAATCTTTGCATCCACCAGGAAGAGACAGAAAAAAGCATGGAAAACATAAATGAAGAAGGCTTAAATAAAAATCCTTAGTCGCCTATAATCTAACAGCTTTTTTCCCTTTTTTTTCAAATAATGTCAGTGAGTTACACCTCCCGTATCAACGTCATGAACTTCTAAGTTTGTACATACCATCAGTATTTTCTACTTTTCCATTCATTTAACTGAATTTCACTGGCACATAGCAATCAAGTACACAAATGAGTTCCCCCTCCCCACCGAAGTAAAGCTTTAAACTGAAGTTTAAAAACATGAAGTTTCTCGCCAACACCCATCGAGTATACCGAAAATGTATTTTGTAGACTGCTGCACTCTTTGAACAGTGAGAATGAATGTTCTCGAAATATAAAGATCATTCGCCAGTGTTGCATTCACTCAAGCATCAGCAATGACAGACCCATCGCGTATCAGCTCAACTTGTGTCACCCTCAATTAATTAACACGTGTTTCGCAATAAAAACATCTCTATCTGCATGCCAATGCTATTAAGTCAGGTGCATATAGTCATATCAGACCATAGTAACATAATCTCTTCAAACATCGCTTTAATACAAATACTAACTTATGTGATTAAACTTTATATTATGAAAGTCAACGAAATTTGCTTACATGGCCTTTCAAGTATGATACTCTAACGGTCAACATCACAGAGAGATGTGAATATCAGTTACTGGCTCAAAGGTTACCAAAATTGTAGTTCTAAAAGATAAAGTGCTTATACTGGCAGTTTTATCTACCTATTTAGCGTATAGCATTGCACATGAAATACATTCAAAAATACAATAAAAATACAAATGACTCATTAAACTGCCAAATAATTCTTATGTTAATGTCAGGGGATTCATGATGTAGCCATAAACACGTCTTTTGGATCACCCAGGTAGGCTATCAATTTACATCCCTCGACAATGTTCGGGATGGTGTATATCCTTCCATTCCTACCATGGGTTCTCAACAAGATTTCTCACTTGAGCTAGAGCATTCGTAGACTACGTTTAACATCATTTGCTTTCAACATTGAAGTTGCTACAAGAGAGCTGTTGGGCCAGTTACATGGATGGATTTTTGGAACGAAGTCACTTTGTCATCAACCTGGGAATATCTTCACGGATGGTTAGATGAGTGTTATTCATTATTTCAACAGAGCTTCTTGTCTTCTTAAGAGAGGAGAGACTATGTGGCTCAGTACTGGAATCCAACACAGTAGTCTAACTTTTACACAACCAGAGGTGATGCCCGTGGTTGCATTAATCTAAGTGTCCACCTTATTTACCACAAGATGCAAAATCGCAATAACACTATACTCTGTTCAGTACACGTACACATATACAAACAACATTTACACACCATATATGTACACATTTCAATTGCTGGCTGAGACAATATCCTCAGTGAAGAATAATGTCTATGAAATAATTTCTCCAGTTCCGACCAAGGTTTTTGGGAGGTTTCCCTTGGTTGAAAGGCGTACACTGGAACTGGTAAACCCCTTCCCTTTATTCCCAATTAGCACCCCCATTTCCTCCACTATTAGCTTGTCTGATACTTATCCGAATGGAACAGCGATTATTAATGGGCCGCATCTCGAACAGCTCACTCCACCTCTAGGAGTGGAGAATGAACTGTATTGAATTACATCTACGTGGAGGAGGTGTATAGAATCACTAGGTAGTCAGACAAACTTCGACCAGCGACAGGGCGCCAGCTCATTGCCCTGACCCTCCTCCTGAGACACCGATGTCGTACTAGTCCTTCCACATGTGGAGCACTACATCAACTCTTCAGCCGCTATCAATATCAAACGACGAGCCAGCCTGGCGTTGGTTAGTAAGAGGACAGGATATACTCGCTGGCAGATGGACGTTGCGTCCAGAGAAGTACTGCACCTACACCTACGTCTTGCAGGTAAGCTAGATACTAAAATATGGAACTGGGTGGACGGTACATCATGGTCTTTTACGGAATCAATCCCACAGAAATAAGTTTGAGCGTTTATACGGTAAACGACAACAGCAGTGAAAGTAGTTCGGACAGCTGTCAATCCGACGGACTGATGACACTACGATGAAATTGCTATGAAAGTCTTCACTGTCGCTGTTACTCCCAAAGTGCTGCCTTTATCGAGTTTCATGAGCACAACAGAACAAGCTGCAGCACCGACGCCTGTTGCAGACGAAGTTCGTCAGAAGACGTGCAGTGCTCCAACCAGGGCGCCAACACCTAAGCCCACTATATCCAAGGATGAAAGGAGAGTAGGAATTACGGGGAGTTAGAGTTCAGCAGTGGCGCTTGACAGTGTCGGCGAGACACATCGACGAAAAAGTTTTCGAGCCAGACACGATCATCTGGTTGAGGACCCAGGGAGACTCAAATGAACACCACCGCCCGAAGAACAAAATCATCTGACTCTTCATTGGTGATCTCATCCGTAATACTGTCTGTCGCTGTTCACGAACGACTAATGCTGCCAGACAGAGCTGTACTGAATGCAAGCTAAGGAGTGAAGAGGTAAGTAGGCATTGCTGTTGTCGACTGCAAGTACTGAGAGTGAATCAAATGGTTCTAATAGCTCTGAGCACTATGGGACTTAACATCTGAGATCATCAGTCCCCTAGAACTTAGAACTACTTAAACCTAACTAATCTAAGGACATCACACATATCCATGCCCGAGGCAGGATTCGAACCTGCGATTGTAGCGGGCCCGCGGTTCCAGACTGAAGCACCTAGAACCGCTCGGCCACAGCGGCTGGCGCGAGTTACTCGATCAAGATTGTTTCCGTATAAGACAGACAGCACATGCGACGTTGTGCAAATATTGTCAGAGGAATACTGGTAGAAACATAAAGCGGGGTAAGAAATCAAACAAAATTAAGTTACTATGTAACAATCCATCAGAGACCACTTGTCTCTTATATCAAAATACCCAGAAAATATCCCCAACCAGCTATCGAAATTTTGTCAGTGGAGTTCAAGTTCGTGCTATATAGCCTCGTTTAGCCGTTGCTGAATAACAACAAAAAGGAGAAACGATAGTTACTGTCAGTGATCAACACAACGACTCAAACGTCAGCTCGAATCTCGGTATCCTACACAACATCATTTATTTACACTTGACACATAACAGCTTCGTATCTGATAAATTTAGTGCGTTGCGGGTACCAGAATAGCTTACAGCTTTGGAATGGTAGGAATCCTGGATCCGGGGTAGTGGTAATGTGCTGGACATACAAGACTCAGACATTTCATACTTTTACTGTTTATTTATTTTCAGGTTTTAACAAAAGTAATTTCCCAAGTCTAGCAAACATTTAAGAACTTGCCCCGGAAGCACTCAAGACTATTAAAAATACATAGAACTCAAGACTATTAAAAACACATAGAAAATATCTTCTTTCGAATGATGCTTTAACACCAAAAACATGTAAGAAAATATACATTTAAAAGACTGTCTATGAAAGAGCCAATATCAGAGGCGTTTTCTTTTAGTTTTGAAAGACAATTACAAGGAGCTATAAAACTACCGGTTACAACTAAATTAGCAATATACTGATAAAGTTAGTCCATACACCTTTTAACTACAAACACATTAAATTGTAAACACTATTGCAAATCTGTACAGTAATTATTCCAAATGTTGGCCCTTCAGTTTTACTAGCCAGTAATTATTCGGCATAATACCAGTTTTATGCTAATAATTTAAATGCTGCACTGACATTTCAATAAGAGTGACGTTTAAGCAAAACTTGCAGTTGTACTTTGGTGGAACTTTAACTACCCCTTTATGAAAAGCACTTTGAGTACTTCAGCAACAGGGCTCAGTGAACACTTTATGAAATTTACTACTCCACAAAATTTATTAAATGTAGGTGAAGATACTCGGTAACATTGCAGCTTTTTGAAAAAGACCTTGCCTCGGTAAATGACTAGGGGTTAGGTATGGCACATCGACACAAATTTTAAAGGAAATAGCATTATTATTTTAATAAGTAACCAAATAAGTGGTTCGTGCAGTTTTACAGTACTCAACCAATAATTTAAGACGAAGATGGTGGCTGTGGCAATTTCCTGTGGATACTCAAAAAGGCGGCAAAAATGCACACGCCTCTTGCTGTCTAACAGGCTCTCAAAATTCTCTTCTGGGAGCTCCGTGTTTTCGTAGTATAGAGCTAACCATGAATAAAAAGCCAAATTGCTTCCACATCCGAAACTATATTATATAATATTACTGCTCTTGTTGCCTCGTTCAGCACCCAAGACGTGGACACTTTGCCTGCTAGCCACCGACTAACTCCTTCCACAGAGGAAGTTCGACCGCCAAATCCAAATTTCCGCCAAACCAGTTTCGTTGGGAATGACTTTCGTCCAGGTTGTACGTGATTAGAGACCTTCTTCCCCAACGCATAAACCAGTGCTACAAGTAAAGTGTTAACATTTCCATTCTTTTACAGAACGTTACTTTTAAAACTACATCATCATATTAATTACAGTGACATAAATGAACAGAAATAATTAATAAAACATTTACATAGATGTTACATCAAAGACCATAGTTAAGTAAAAACAGACAAAAAAGTTATATAAGTGTAGAGAACGTCGATAATGATGTTACAGAGCTATAAATGCAGGCATTAGGATGACCGCCGTTGACATTTAAAGAAATGTATTTTAGATTTCAAAGATACTTAACTCAGTCAACCTTTTAGATTCACTAAGAAAACTGAAACTGTCAGGGAAGGAAAAGTTTTAAGACGATTAACAGATTCATAACATAGTTAACAGGAAGCTGAAAATAATGCATCACACAAGATAAGGTCGCTGACCTAAGCTCAGGCCCCGCATCAAACAATTGCTTGGTTCAGCTCAAACTCTAAAACTTATACAAAAGACACAGATCGCATGTGGGTACTTGCCCTCATAACAAGAGAAACCGACACCTTTTATCCAACAGAACATACAGAAAGTTGAACATAGAAATATTTTAACGTAATTAAACATCTGATCCTATACAGAGTGTAACAAGAATGTACGGCACAAATTGCAAGATACGTTCCTCAAAGGTAGACGAAGAAATTATATTATAATAACATGGATATGGAATCGCTTTGTTTTCAATTGTTTTGTACAACTCATTTACTCCAAGTCATTAATCGTGGGAAACACAATCGGCATGTATGGGCAGACGTCAATCCTCACGTAACTATTGAAACAAGTCTTCAATGAGGATCTTCTGTCAGTGTCTGAGCCAGCATTGTTGGTGACTGTTTGGTAGGGCCTTACTTTCTTCCACCCAGGGTCAACAGACCAAGTTATCATAAATTTGTAGAGAATGTTCTAAGTGATCTGTTAGCAGATGTACCTTGAGCTGTGCGACGAAACATGTACTTCATGCACCATGGAGCACCTCCTCATTTTAGCGTTAATGTGCGTCGGCTTCTAAATAACAGATTCATTGACAGATGGATCGGTAGAGATGGACCAATTGCCTGGCATGCTCTCTCTCCGGACCTAAACAAACTGGACGTTTGTTGTGGCATTTGAAAGCTATTGTGTACGGAACTACAGTACATGATGTTCAATGCCTGTGTTATGAAAGGCTGCGAAACCATGCGCAATATTACAGGGACACATAAGCGCCCCTGAGATTCACTTTGACAGAGGCTTGATGCATGTATTAGTACCCAAGGATGGCATACTGAACACCTCCTGTAAGAAAGAGTTGCGTGTGGTACGCTGGTGTGTGCTGTTTGCTATGATTAATGAGTTGGCGAAAACAAAGCGTTTCCAGACCCATGTTCATATAACATGATTTCTTCGTCTACGACTGAGGAATGTGTCCTGCAATTTGTGGCGTACATTTTTGTTACGTCCTGTAGAATGAATTCAGAATGAAATGCAGATATAATTCCAAGGTAACAGCAGATTAAATACATTACAGAAGGTTTGAACATTTGAGCCTTCAAAATAAGTCATAAGTACACATTTCATAAGAACATTCTCTGTACTTAATCAAGTATGATTTATCTAGAGCTGGCAAATATGAGACTCCCTTCACAACTCACAACTAACTTAGGCATGTTCCAGCTATCAAGGATGAGGATTCGCTTTTAAAACCCAGGCTAAACACCGGTCACTAGCGAGAGCTACACATCCTATAGGGATGAACCCACCACGAGACCCAGTGTGGTACGCTGGTGTGTTCTGTTTGCTATGATTAATGAATGCAGAATGCAGAACCGCTCATCAAAGAACAGGGGCTTCCCCAAATCGTATCCAACACTTAATCAAACGCAGACAAGTTACTCACCATTATTTCTACGCCAGTATCCGGAGGACAAAGGAATGGTGGCAGAACCACATCCATCAACCAAGCCGCTAGGAAAGGAAACTGACTGACTCAGAAGACGTGACCCGTGCCCGCGAAAGAGAGGAAAGCAATGATTCTTCTAATAGCGTCGGTGCATTCTTTACGGAAAACGACCGCTAACCACAACACAGCAACCACACCTCCATTCTTGGCAAACGAGCCCTCTTCGGGCGCAAACTAGACTAGTCAGAGAGCTTCGTGAGATATTAAAATCCCTTCAAGCTGCAAGGCTGACCGCTAGTGAGAAGACAGCAAGGCCGTCGCTAGAGAACGACATCAGAGCCGATCAACCAGTGGCTGGAATCGACATGAGCGAGTGGATAGCTCACACTTATTGCCGTCTTTCGAGAGATCACAGTGTGTCTTTCCAAGCGTCCACGAAGTCAGTAAAAGAGAAGGTAGAAACAGTAGAATTAATATTCACTGCAACAAAATAGTGTTACAAATTATGTAATGAAATATGCAATTAAGAAACATTAAACAGGAAAGTAAAGAACAGAAATCTGTGGAAATCTCTTGTCATATAAAGAGACACATAAGTAATACTCGTGCTTGGATATCCAGGACCACTTAATTTGGCAGTGATGAAGGCAGCAATGCGAATAAATTAAAGGTGCATGACGAAGAAGTGTAAATGTAGTAGCTACTTCTTTCCATTTTCCTTGGGTTCTCAGCAGTTCCACCATAATTATAATTCTTAATAATAGTTGCTTGTGTGTCAGAAATGGTGTCACATCTTCAGGTTTTGACGAATACATGTACAACAACAAAATTTTACTGCAAGGAATTATAGTTACGCTTATTACAAGTGGAGTCTCACTTCTCTGGTGCAAATGTTCATGACTGTCATTTTGAAAGAAAATGACAGTTATGTAGCTGAGTATTTTACACGTAGCGAATGACAGTGACGAAGTTACGATTTTGCTTTGTTCTGTTTCTATGTGCATCGAATCATCAGTGGTTTAACCACTCTTCGTCACACACGAGATGTAACACCAGGATTGTGCAGCTCTTTAGTTTGTACTTACGTTCGGTGCATGCTGCTCATGTTACAGTGACAGTAAAAAATCAGTTGCTATATACATAGTGACATAAATGAAATAACATAAAAAATAGTAGCAACTGTAGTCGTATATAATGAAATAATAAGCAACCAGTTACGCAAAAAAAATTTAACTTATTTATCAGTTTCTGGCACTTAGTGCCCTTCTACAGAAGCTTACGCCTATGGCATTATTTGCGAGTGTCAATAATAAAGTGCATACAGCGCAATGCCATGACCCTAATGCAGGAACAATAAGTAATACAATACTGCAACCATTAATATAATAAGAGCTCTTAGATGCCTACATACAGCCCACAGACACTGTGAACACTGTGACCTCACTGCAGTAACTCACGAATCCAGTAGAATAACTGAGACGTTATTCCATGAGCGTGCTATTTCATTACAAGCCGCTTGTCTTCTGGAAGCTAGAAATACGGAATCAATTTGGGTCATGTAGGTACCAATGACGTGTGTCGCTTTGGATCAGAGGAGATTCTCTCTGGTTTCGGGCGGCTAGCAGAAATGGTAAAGACTGCCAGCCTTGCTTCCGAGATTAAGAAGGAGCTCACCACCTGCAGCATCGTCAATAGAACCGACTGTGGTCCTTTGGTGCAGAGCCGAGTGGAGGGTCTGAATCAGAGGCTCAGGAGGTTCTGTGACCATTTAGCCTGCAGATTCCTTGACTTGTGCCATTGAGTGGTGGGTTTCCGGGTTCCGCTTAATAGGTCAGGAGACCACTACACACGGGAAGCGGCTACACGGGTAGGGGGGCTATGTGGCACGGACTGGTCAGTTTTTTAGATTAGAGGGTCTCAGGGAACCACAGAAAGGGCGTCCATCTAAAAGGGGGCAGGTAAAACACGGTAAGGTAGTCGTAGAAACGATCGTTATTGTAGCTGTAAATTGTCGTAGCTGTGTTGGGAAAGAACCAGATCTCCAATCCCTAGTAGAAAACACTGAAGTTCAAATACTTACAGGTACGGAAAGCTGGCTGAAGCCAGAAACAAGTTCAGCCGAAATTTTTTCAAACGACGAAACAGTGTTCCGAAAGGATAGATTAAATACAGTTGGTGGCGGAGTATTTATTGCTGTCAGAAGCAGTTTACCTTATAGTGAAATTGAAGTAGATAGTTCCTGCAAAATAGTATGGGTAGAGGTTGTACTTTACAATTGGAATAAACTATTAACTGGATCGTTTCACCGACCCCCAACTCAGAAGATATAGTTGCCGAAAAGCTCAAAGAAAACTTGAGTCTCATTTCAAATAGGAACCCCAATCATACAATTATAGTCGTTTGTGACTTCAATCTACCCTCGATGTGCTGGAAAAATTACACGTTTAAAGCCGGCGCAGGCATAAAAGTCATCCGAAATTGTACTGAATGTTTTCTCAGAAAATTATTTTGAACAATTAGTACATGAGCCCACTCGAAGCGTAAATGGTTGCGAAAGCATACTTGACCTCTTAGCAACAAATAATCCTGGACAAATAGAGAGTATCATGACAGTTACAGAGATTAGTGACCACAAGGCAGCTGCTAGACTGAATACCGTAACACCCTCAAGTATCAAAGAGAAACGCAAAATACATCTATTTAAAAAAGTTGATAAAAATGCTCGTGACGTCTTTTAAAGAGACAGTCTCCACTCCTCCCGATCTGATCATGTAAGCCTAGAAAAGATAGTATCGACGGCAATTGAGAGATATATACCACATACATTAATAAGTGATGGTACTGATCCCCCATGGTGCACAAAACGGGTCAGATCGTTGTTGCAGAAGCAACGAAAAAGCATGCCAAATTAAAAGAACGCAAAATCCCCAAGATTGGCAAAGTTTTCCAGAAGTTCGAAAGATAGTGCATACTTCAATGGGAGATAATTTCCACAACGAAACTCTGTCTCGTAATCTGGCAGAAAATGCAAAGAGATTTTGTTCATATACAGGGTGAGTCACCTAACGTTACCACTGGATATATTTCGTAAACCATATCAAATACTGACGAACCGATTCCACAGACCGAACGTGAGGAGAGGGGCTAGTGTAATTGTTTAATACAAACCATACAAAAATGCACGGAAGTATGTTTTTTTAACACAAACCTACGTTTTTTTAAATGGAACCACGTTAGTTTTGTTAGCACATCTGAACATAAAAACAAATACGTAATCAGTGCCGTTTGTGGCATTGTAAAATGTTAATTACATCCGGAGATATTGTAACCTAAAGTTGACGCTTGAAACATTGTCCTCACTTCATTCCAGGGGCCCAAACAGCTGCAACATGCATCGCGTTTCTACAGAATGATCTGCCAACGTTGCTCGAAAATGTCCCACTGGAAACGCATCGACGTATGTGGTATCAGCATGTTGGTTCACCTGCACATTCCGCAATTAACACTAGGCTGACCCTTGACAGGATGTTCGACGGGCAGAAAGTTGTGAGTTCGCTTGTCACTGGGCGGAAGGCGAAAGAGGGAGCAGGCCGTGCGGCTGGCTCCCTACGTCTTACCAACAGGTACGAGGACCTTCCCGGTGTTGTTGATAATTCTGAGCCAGCACGGGTTGCCTCTCTTGTTGGGCCAGCTGTCGATTTTCCTGCACACTCCGGACAAGTACAGAGGGGTGGGTATGCCAGTCATTGAGAGCTCCAATGCTAGGCGAGTGATGCAGCCCCTCAGGGAGATAGCAGGCAAGGCGAGAAAGAATCCAGTGTGCATTCGGTATGTCTGCCGGGAGGTCTCATCCGTGATGTGGAGGAGGCCCCGTCGGCAGTTATCGAGCAAACTGGGTGCAACCGGCTGCATGTCGGCACATGACGTCTGCCGCTTGGGTTCTGAGGCCATCCTCGACTCCTTTCGGCGGCTGGCCGATTTGGTGAAGGCAACTAGCAACGCACGCGGGGTGCAGGTTAAGATGTCTATTTGTATCATCGTACCAAGAGTTGATCGCGGTCCTCTGGTTTGGAGCAGAGTGGAAGGTCTAAACCAGAGGCTCAGACGGCTCTGCGTCTGTATCGGATGCGAATTTCTCGACCTCCTCTATCGGGTGCAGAACTGTAGAGTTCCCCTTAATACGTCAGGTGTGCACTACACGTCGGAAGCGTCTGCTAGGGTTGCGGATTACGTGTGGCGTGCACATGGAGCTTTTCTAGGTTACAGGACCCCTCACTTGGGAGCAAACACGATTTACCTGTTAATTCAGCCACATCGACGTCTGAGAATATAGGTCCTCGCAGTTCAGAAATAGAAAAGATTAATATGATTTTAGTAAACTGCAGGAGCATCCAAGGAAAGGTCCCAGAATTAGTATCGCTTATTGAAGATTATAATGTACAAATAGTATTGGGAACAGAAAGCTGGTTGAAGCCAGACGTCAATGACAACAAAATCCTAAGTCGAGACTGAAAAGTTTATCGTAAGGATAGGTTAGTCGCCAATGGTGGTGGAGTCTTTATTGCAACAAAAAAATTAATAAAATCTAGCGAGGTTATCACGGATGCCGAAGGTGAAATAATCTGGGTGAAATTGGGTATCAAAGATCGGTCAAAAATGGTGATAGGATGCTTTCATAGACCACCTGAGTCACAATCTGTAGTTGTAGAGTGCTTCAGACAGAGTTTGCAGAATATCATTAGTAATTTTCCTTATCATGCCGTTGTAATAGGGGGTGACTTCAACTTCTCAGGTATAGGTTGGGAGTGTTATGCCATCAAAACTAGTGCCAGAGACAGGGAATCGTGTGGCATTGTTCTGGAGTCTTGTCCGAAAATTACCTTGAGCAGATAGTTAGAGAACCAACTCGTGAGGGTGACGTCTTAGACCTCATGGCATCTAACAGACCTGAACTTATCGAACCAGTTAAAGTAGAAGAAGGTAAGAGTGATCATAAGGTTGTGACAGCATTAAGACGATGGGTCCTACAAGGAATGTTAAGAAAAGGTGACAGGATACAAATTTCAGAATATCTCAGCAATCAGCATCAAATATTCGGTGATGAGGACGAAGATGTGGAGAACAAATGGAAAAAATTCAAAGGCATCGTACAATATGCCTTAGACAAGTATGTTCCGAGTAAGGTTTTAAAAGATGGGAAAGATCCACCATGGTTTCATTGCCATGTTAGAAAAGCGCTACGTAAACAAAGAGCACTTTATCTCAGATTCAAGAGAAGTAAACATCTAGCTGACAAACAAAAGCTGAACGAAGTGAAAATGAAAGTAAGAAGAGCAATGAGGGAAGCGGTCAATGATTTCAAAAGTAAGGCGTTGTGAACCAACCTGAATAAAAACCATAAGAGATTTTGGTCGTATGTAAAATCAGTAAGTGGGTCAAAATCATCTATTCATTCTCTCAGCGACCACACCGCACCGAAACGGAAGATAACAGAGAGAAGGCCGAAATACTGAATTCGGTCTTCCGAATCTGTTTCACTGTGGAAGATCGTAATGCTGTCCCTCCTTTCAATCGTCGTGCGAACGTAGAAATGGCAGATATTGAGATAACCGATCGCGGAACTGAAAAGCAGCTACAATCGCTTAGTAGTGGAAAGACTTCAGGACCAGATGAGATATCTATAAGATTCTATAAAGATTATGCGAAAGAACTTGCTCCCCTTCTAGCAGTAATTTATCGTAGATCGCTTGAGCAACGAAAAGTACCTAACGACTGGAAAAAAGTGAGGGTCATTCCCGTTTTTAAGAAAGACAGATCCACACAATTACACCTATATCGTTGACGCCAATCTGTTGTAGAATTATAGAACATGTTTTATGCTCAAGAATTACGACGTTCTTGGAAAATGATCAGCTCCTCTATAAAAGGCAACATGGATTCCGCAAACAGAGATCCTGCGAAACTCAGCTCGCTCTGTTCCTCCATGATATCCACAGCGCAGTGGACAACGGCGCTCAGGTTGATGCCGTGTTCCTTGATTTCAGTAAGGCACTTGACACCGTCCCGCATTGCCGTTTAATGAAGAAAATACGAGCTTACAGAGCATCGGAGAAGACCTGCGATTAGATTCAAGACTTTCTTGCAGATAGAACTCAACACGTCGCTCTTAACGGAACTAAATCGACAGATGTAAAAGTAATATCCGCAGTACCACACGGAAGTGTGATATGTCCGTTGCTGTTCACAATATATATAAATGATCTAGTAGAGAGCGTCGGATGCTCTTTAAGGTTGGTTGGTTGGTTGTTTTGGGGAAGGAGACCAGACAGCGAGGTCATCGGTCTCATCGGATTAGGGAAGGACGGGGAAGGAACTCGGCCGTGCCCTTTGAAAGGAACCATCCCGGCATTTGCCTGGAGCGATTTACGGAAATCACGGAAAACCTAAATCAGGATGGCCGGACGCGGGATTGAACCGTCGTCCTCCCGAATGCGAGTCCAGTGTCTAACCACTGCGCCACCTCGCTCGGTTCTTTAAGGCTATTCGCAGATAATGCAGTTGTTTATACCAAAGCAGCAACGCCAGAAGATAGTAAGAATTTTGCATAACTACCTGCAGAGAATTGATGAATGGTGCAGTATCTGGCAGTTGACCCTAAACGTAAATAAATGTAACACATTGCGCATACATAGGAAAAGAAATCCACTACTATACAACTACACTATTGATGACAAACAGCTGCAGACAGCGTCTGACGTAAAATATCCAGGCGTAACTATCCAGAGCGACCTTAAGTGGAATGACCATATAAAACAGATAGTGGAAAAGCAGACACAAGACTCAGATTCACCGGAAGAATCTTAAGGAAATGTAACTCATCCACGAAAGAAGTGGCTTATAAGGCGCTTGTTCGCCCGATTCTCGAGTATTGTTCATCTATCTGGGATCCCTATCAGGTAGGACTGACAGAGGAGATAAGGAAGATCGAACGAAGAGCGGCGCGTTTCGTCACGGATTCGTTTAGCTGGTGAGAGAGCGTTACGGAGATACTAAACAAACTCCACTGGCAGACAAGAGAGACGTTGTGCATCACGAAGAGATTTACTATTGAAATTTCGGGACAGCACTTTTCAGGAAGAGTCAGACACTATATTACTACTCCCCCCCCCCTCCCACCTCCCCCACATATATTTCGCGTATTGACCACGAGGAGAAAATCCGAGAAATTAGGGCCAATACAGATCATCCTTCCAACGCACTATTCGCGAGTGGAACAGGGTTGGAGGGATCAGATAGTGGTACCGAAAGTACCCTCCGCCACACACCATTAGGTGGCTTGCGGAGTATGATGTAGATGTAGATTATGAATTATCTGAAAGAAAACGATTTATTGACACATAGCACGGATTCATAAAATATCGTTCTTATGAAACACGATTAGCTCTTTATACTCATGAAGAACGAGTGCTATCGACAGGGGATGTGAAATTGATTCCATATTTTTAGATTTCCAGAAGGCTTTCGACACCGTTCCTCACAAGCGTCTTCTAACTAAACTACGTGCCTATGGAATATCGCCTCAGTTGTGCGACTGGATTGTGATTTCCCGTCAGAAAGGTCACAGTGCTTAGTAATAGACGGGAAGTCATTGAGTAAAACAGAAGTAATACCCAGCGTTCCCCAAGGAAGTGTATTAGGTCCTCTATTGTTCCTGATTATATTAACGACATAGGAGACAATCTGAGTAGCCCTATAAGATTGTTTGCAGATGATTCTGTCATTTACCGTCTTGTAAAGTCATTAGATGACCAAAACAAATTAAAAATGATTTAAATAAGATATCTATATGGTTTGAAAAGTAGCGTTTGACTCAGAATAAAGAAAAGTGTGAAGATATTACATGAGTACTAAAAGAAATCCGCTAAATTTCGATTGCACGATAATTCACACAGACCTGAAAGTAGTAAATTCAACAAAATACTTGGGGATTACAATTAAAAATAACCTAAATTGGGACGATCACATAGATAATGTTGTGGGTAGAGCAAACCTAAGACTGCGATTCATTGGCAGAAAACTGAAAAGTTGCAACAGGTCTACTAAAGAGATTGCTTACACCACGCTTGTCCACCCTATTCTGGAGTACTGCTGTGCGGTGTGGGATCCGCATCAGGTGGGACTGATGGATCATATCGAAAAAGTTTAAAGAAGGGAGCTCGTTTTGTATTATCGCGAAACAAGAGAGAGTATGCCACAGACATGATACGTGGAGGCGTTTATCGTTTCGGCGGGATCTTCTTATGAAATTTCAATCACCAGTTTTCTCCTCCGATTGGGATAACATTCTGTTGGCACCCACCTACATAGGGAGAAATGATCATCACGATAAAATAAATCAGGGATCGCACAGAAAAATTTAAGTGCTCGTTTTTCCCGCTCGCCGTTCGAGAGTGGAACGGTAGAGAGACAGCTTGATTGAACCCTCTGCCAGGCACAGAGTAATCAGGTAGATGTAGATGTAGATGTTCTCAACCTCCCCTGGATGCTGTGTCCAAAGCCTGTTCTTTATGGAGGGGCAGCAACTGATCAATCCCCCTTAGCGTGCCTCGCTGATTCAACCAAGGGGCTGAAAAAGACAACGCAGCCATGCCCCTAGAGTCTTTCTGAAGAGAGAAAAGTTCTAGAAAGTTGTATAAGGATCTGCGCCGGTTTTTATAGAGCCAGTCAAAGGATTCGATTTAAAAAAAACGGCGGGAAAACCGGTTTCCGCCATTCCCGCCTTGTTCCCGCCTGGCAGGCATAAAGAAAGTCAACGAACTGTTTCCTTGCTCCCAGAGAAAAAAAAAAAGGAAAGCAACTTCCTCTAACTTGAAGCTATTCACCATGTTCTCATCTCATACAGGTAACATCACTCGGACTTGATGTACGAAAAAGGTCTGAGGCTGCTGATTCCCAAAACAAAGTAGAAAAAAATAAAATCAAATGGCAAGTAGAAAATCCTCCTCCAAAGCACGGTAAATGACAGACACAAATGTGCCTATGAAGTTTCGACATAACGCTGGATCGAGCAGCTCTGATTACTAAATTTTTTTTCCGGTTTCTGCCACAGCTGCATTCAAAAATAAGTACTTGTATTCGTACTATTTTATTTGGTGGGTGATTTCTTTCTTTCGCACTAGAGGCCTATGTCCCGCGCCAAGCGGAGTCGGCCATTTTACTATTGATTTGGCAGCGATAGTTGCGGAGGGTGGCCGGATGCTCTTCCTCCCGCCCCCCGAACCCCCTGGGACGGAATTAGTGTACCCCAGACGTCTGCATCTAGTGTAAGCCATGGAATAGTGCGAACCTTTTCAGATGTCTGCGAGTCGTGTAACTGATGCAGAACGTGGGGACCAGACAGCTATTCACCTAGCGGGATGTGGAAAACCGCCTAAAAACCACATCCAGATTGGCCGGCATACCGGCCCTCGTCGTTAATCCGCCGGATTCGATCCGGGGCCGGCGCGCCTACCCGCGTCCAGGAAGCAATGCATTAGGGCTCTCGGTTACCCTGGCGTGTGAGCGGCTGATTATTACAGTCGAAACATGAAGCATGTAAGGCTTCGCATATAGACGCTAGCGAAATCTGTTGACTTCTCTTCGACACGGTCGTAACATGAGCCGTCACGTACCAATATGGTTGGAGTGGGCTGTCATTTCTTGTCTTTGTGAAGTCATTCGATCTTACGATAGTGATATACCAGTTACGCTGCTCTCACATAACGAGTTTTAGCCTGTAAATCACAATTACACTTTCAGAAAATATCCCATGTTGGTTTTTGAGATTAAAGTCCATATTTTTCACTGCGGGACATGAGGAACAAAAATAATGGATCTTGTATAATAATTACTATTTAATGAACATATAAAAGTAGTGATTATAACTAGTGCATATATGTGCTCTGGTAGCGTGTATGTTAATGTTCACGAAGAACTTATGTGATGTGAATTACACTAATGAGAGTTGCTTAACTTTCTGGAATGTAAAAGTTTAAAAAAAATATTTTTTTAAAAATTATGTTAACAACCATGTACTGCGAACTTCCAGCATGCTGGAATTATCTGTATGCTTTGTAACTATCATTTGCACTTTGTTGTAAGTATATTTTTGTTATCTTGACATGGTCCTTATATTTTCGGAAGTATCATTTTGACTATCTAGACGATCTGAAAATCGGTCCTGACCCGAAATTAGCCAACAAAATTTGCAGCTTTGGCTGTTCTTCCGTTGTGTTAACTGCATACTGTCTGTAGGTTATCGTTTGGGAATGGTCAATGTAGTCAGAAACTAGTCTCCACACACAGAAATTTTTAAATGCAACTGCGACATAAACTAGGAAATAATAATAATAATTAGAAAAATACCTGCCAGAAATATCAAAAAGCAGTAACGAACGGTGACTATCGGGAATTTCTAGTAGCACTGGACCAGGGGTTTACAAACCTTCCTTCACTTTTTTATCAAACAGTTTTATTGACCACTAAATTTAAGTGCGGTAGCGTTCTCGCTTCCTGCGCCCGGGTTCCCGGGTTCGATTCCCGGCGGGGTCAGGGATTTTCTCTGCCTCGTGATGACTAGGTGTTGTGTGATGCCCTTAGGTTAGTTAGGTTTCAGTAGTTCTAAGTTCTAGGGGACCGATGACCATAGATGTTAAGTTCCATAGCGCTCAGAGCCATTTGAACCATTTTGAACTAAATTTAACCATTTACTCAGTGATTAAATACCTTTGGCAAAATGGTCACTAAACAATTTTACAATATTAATAAACATAAACAGGCAGTTTGTGTGGAGTAAGTTAAGAAAAAAGTAACATGGAAGCCACTTAAATCCCAATGAAAACAAATCGAATTAGATAACAATAACTATAATATAAATTTAATCCTCCATAAGAACCAGGAATAGAATTTTATCATAAAAAACAGACCTTAAGGCTTCAACCACATTATATAACAAAGCAAGGTCTAAACTTAACGATAGCATAAGTAGCAAGACGAAACACTTACCGAAATACAAACACTCAATAGTACATGAATTTTACGTGTCGTTAATGAACAGGATAATAAGATCGCCAATACAGCTCCCTCAAAGGAAATTTTAACCTACAGGAAGAACAAGGTTAACAGTAGCCCCAATAAAGATATACAAACTAATGGCCAAGTTATTAATAGATCTCTTGATACGTACGTTGGGACTAGCGGACTCCTGGGGTGCCTGGACTCTAGTGACTGATGCCAAAATATTTGCAAAAGGTCCGATAAGTGTCTTAAGTTCTATCCCCGAACTGCTGGACGACATGGCATTGCTTAGTCCCAAGTTCCGCGACCGAACGCAGGACCACGGATCCTGTAACGCGGGCACAACGCGTCCTTTTCGGCCGATGACGTAAGACCAAACAAGAAAGGAAATCCATAGAGAAAGCTGGTCGCACGGTACGCAACCACCAGTCTGGAATAGGACTAATGTAATCGTGAGGCGGCCACCTGGCATACAAACCACAGATCAGTACATTAAAATAACGTGGTTAAAGATAGCATACAAAGATAATTATAACACCCAACAACCCACAACTATTGGTCATAGGATTCAGCACTTTTGACCACCCCGACCCGCTGACTTATAACCGATCACAAATTCAAACCGAAACCTGAGAAGTAATATGTGCTTACACATGGAAGCGCAAGAACCGCATTATAATCAAAAACAAGGCCTACTTCCACACTAAGACGAACGGAATAAAACATTAAATATAACTACAGGTAAGACCACATCTAGTAAGTACAAATTAGCAATCATTTAAATTCAAAACCAAACTTTAGAAACACTTCAATGACCAGATTTGATAAATACCCTGGCTCACTGCACAGCCTCACGAAAGTCATGAATTATGGACTTGGAGTAATTGAATCCATATAGCACTTAATCTGTTATATTAAATTTTACATACGGTAATAGTCAATAAGAGGAAGACAATAGTCATATATTTTTCGCTTCTGAGCAGGAGAAATAAATACCGGGTTGTTATAATTAAACTTTCCCTATTTAACACGTTGTAACATGGAAGCTAATTACCGTACTAGTACCAAACTTGGCAACACTTATGTCAAGGACGTGGGAAAGAGAAATGCAAAATCAGTTCAATTGAAACACTTTTAATGTGCTGCTACGGTGCATCGTACCGTTAAATACCAGTACTATTACTACTACAAAAAGGACTCAATATGACACCCATCAGTGTCCATAAGAATCTGAATGCGCAGGATTGCATTCTGCACAGCAGAACGAAGTATGTCCGTAGGTATGATGGCTACCTCTCTTGATATGCTGCGCTTGAGATCAGCAGCTGTGTGGATGTTCCCCCTGCAAACCTTGTCCTTCAGGTAGCCCCACAACCAGAAATCACAGGGAGTGAAATCAGGTGATCGTGTCGGCCAAGCATTTGGAAACGATCGGCTGACAATTCGATCGGTACCAAACGTGTTTCGGAGAAGCAGTTGGACTTCACAAGAGATGTGCGGTGGAGCCCCATCTTGCATGAATACTGTTGAGTTGAAAGCGCCTCTCTCCTGTACGACGGGTGTGACATGCTGGCGAAGCACATCGCAGTAACGCTGGCCAGTCGGACTGCACGCCTTTGGTCCTTGAGCATCAACGTGTCCAAAAAAGAATGGGCCAGTGATGGAGGTAGCGTGAAGCCACACCATAAGGTGACACGTTCACCATACAGAGGAACTTCATGCAAAGTGAGTGGAGGTGAAGATCCCCCAAACGCGCCAATTCCGTGCATTCACCTCAACCGTCAGAGAAAAATGAACTTCGTCTGCCCGGGGCCAGCCCTCGTGAACTTCAGTCCTTGCGAGAAAGTTGGCCGGCCGCTGTGACCGAGCGGTTCTGGGCGCTTCGGTCCGGAACCGCGCTGCTGATACGGTCGCAGGTTCGAATCCTGCCTCGGGCATGGATGTGTGTGATGTCCTTTGGTTAGTTAGGTTTGAGTAGTTCTAATTCTAGGAGACTGATGACCTTAGATCTTAAAGTCCCATAGTGCTTAGAGCCATTTGAACCATTTTTCGAGAAAGTGGAGAGCGAAGTCAACACGTTATTGTGGGTCCTGTGGTGCAAGCTACTGTACGATATGCATCTTATACGGATATCGTTTGAGAATTGTTCGAAACACCTTCTGTACAGTGGACCGTGGGATGTTCAACTGTCGTGACACAGCACGCGCACTGCCTGATGATCGGGAATTGCACGCAGCGTTGTTTGCCATAGCTGCAGCGATTTCACTAACCACCTGTGGTGCAACCTGTCGTCGGCCTCTTAGCGGCCTTCAGTTCTCCAGTTGATTCGAACTTCTTCATCACGCTCCCGCAGCAGGTGGAGAAAGTGGACCCTTCCTTTCAGCCAGCGATATTCTCAAAGTGCAGCTACAGCATTACTGTTGTGTTTATAATAGAGCTTCGTCAATAATGTGCTGCTCCTTTTGTCCAACCTCATGTTGTCACGTCAATAAGTGCACTGTGACTGGTCAGGTGTGTGAGACTAAGAACCATGATGACTGATCACGGCACCTAGTAGCCATAGTTGGAACTTAAGGGTGGTGCTGTGACGCCTGAAAATCATGCACGCCATACTCTGGACATTAATGCTACCAAGATTGGTACTCATATGGTTATTAGTTTCCGTGTTATGACGTCTTAAACAGGGAAAATTTAATTATAACCACCCGGCGTATTACCTGCTTCCCTGTACACAAAGTAGCCTGCAACAGACTAAATCAAGACTTCAGAAAAAACATTTTAACAAACAAATTCGTAAAATATAACAAATGGCATCATACAACAAGCAGAGAAAAAAAATGGTTGAAATGGCTCTGAGCACTATGGGACTTAACAGCTATGGTCATCAGTCCCCTAGAACTTAGTACTACTTAAACCTAACTAACCTAAGGACATCACACAACACCCAGCCATCAACAACAAGCAGAAATTTGGCAGTGTGACAAATCATTAAGTCACTGCTCGGGAATAGGCTGACGCACCAGTCACTTCCTTTACCCGTCGCGACATGCAACTACATAACCGTCTTTTCAAAATGTTGCGGTTATGATGGAGACAAGTCTATTGCGGTTGTAGTACGAAGGTGAGAACATATGTCATTAGAAACAGAAGCAATCACCATCACCTAAACGTGTGACTTCGGCTCCGCATGTGGCAGTTTTATTGAAATCAACAGCAGCCCTTCAGTAACGTAAGGTGCCCACCGCACAGGCTACCCTGCTGGACTCAAGGCAACGAAGCAGCTGCCCCCCCCCCCTCTCTCTCTCTCTCTCTCTCTCTCTCAACCACTCAGTGGACCGCTTCTCCTCCGTGCCAGTTGTCAACAGTCACTCGTCTTAAAGGCCTAACTTTTAGCTTCGCCCTCAATCGCTGAGAGCGTGCCAACACCGCCTACCGTACGCTCTTGGACAAACCGTGCACTTCAGTGAAAAACCGAAAACCACAGCGCCGCAATGGCTCAAGGAAGAAGTTAGGGAAACGTAAAATTATGAAAGATGGTGGAAAAATGAGCTTCCCTTGAACATGTTCATGTCTGTTCGTATCTATATTCATACTCGTATTTCCATTTGATCTTTCTTACCTTACTCATGGCCTGGTCTCTCTCTACAATATTTACCCCTTCTACAATGTTTACCCCCAGATTTCCCTCAATTAGCAAACTGACGAACCCTTTATGAATCAGTACGTGCCCTCTCAATCGATCCCTTCTTATAGCCAACTTATGTCATGAACTTCTTTTCTCCCCAAGCGGTTCGGTAGATCATCGGTTATCCAATCTGTCTGGCTAATCTTTAGCACCCTCCTGCAGAACCGTATTTCTCAAGTTTTTATTTTCTTCTTATTTCTTCTTTTCACTTCACTCCTGTACAAGGTTAGATTTCATACACATATTATCAGAAAAGAGATCTTAACTTATAATCAGTGTTAACAAATTTCTATTTTTTACAAACTCTTTTCTTGTTATTGCTAGTCTGATTTTTATATCCACCTAGTTCGGCCATTGTCAATTTCTACTCAAATACGAAAACTCATCTAATACTTTTAGTGTGTCATTCGACAGTTTTAACTGCTTTTTTTGTATTAGTTGTAAATAATCTTTCACTTCCTGTATTTTTCCCTTACTATCTTCTGAATTTCAAAGAGTTTATTTCACTCATCATTTTGAAAAACTTTTACTAAATCAGCAAATGTTTTTATCTTTCTTCTCTTGTTTCCATGATAAGTTGTATGGTCAGGGTTATCTGATGAGTTCCTACTTTGTTGCGGAGTCATAACAGAGTTCCCAAGCTCGGCTTCTATTAGTATTTCCATTCTTCTCTAAATAATTCGTTTCAGTACTTTGCGACATGACTTATTAAACTGATAGTTCAGAAGTATTCACACTTGTCAGCACCTGCCTTCTTTGGAACAAAAATTATTACCTTGTTCTTGAAGTCTGAAGGTATTTTTTCTGCCTCATGTATCTTTAAAAGCAGCTGGAATATTTTTGTCATTGTATTCCTCCCAATAACCTCAATAATTCTGTGGACACGTCCTGTTTTCTTGTTTTTCATTAGGTCTTTCAATTCTTTGCCGAATTCTTCTCGCTGTATCATATCTCTCATTTCATCTTCATCTACTTCTTCTTCCCTTTCTGTTGCCTTCGTATAGGTCTCCTACATATTCCTTCCACTTTTCAGCCTTCCCTGTAGTAGGAATTGCTCCTGCGGAACATGGTGAACAGAACCACCTACTGTAGTATCGTTAAGTGGTTGCCAAAAAACCCGTCTTAAGAAAATAGCGGCTCCATAGCGCCACCGCTTGCTGGTGTGTACTTCAGCGGTTGGTGCCTACGCGCTACTTTGCGTCCCTTTTCTCGCACCGAGCCGTGGCGTCCGACGCTGTGGAAACGGAGGTGAGGTGCGGGTCTGCTTCCATTAGGCGGCCTCGCCACTTGACCTGTGCCCTCTGCGGCAGACGAAAAATGAGCGCTATCCGTTTCTTTGGAACAAAGCAGGGACTACGAGGCAGTCTCAAAGGGACCCCTGCCTGCTAACTATGGTCCACGTGACACGAGCCAACGTGCGCTTGCAGTCCGGGGCCTACCAGGGAAAGAAAGGACAGACTACCGTGACAACAAATCCCAAACATCTTAATTCACTTTTCACACCAGGTATTCTTTAGACCCAAAATTAACATGAGACTGTTGCTGTTGTTCCGTAATACTTCGTTCCATACCGTCATGTTATGACTGTCTTTGTATGAATATGTAATGCTGTAAAAATGTGTATTATATCTTATGTTTCATGTTACAGGCGTGGGGAGTGAATGAGGCGGAAGGAACAGTCTTTCAGTCATCGTCGTCGGGCTACATTGGCGTCGAATCGACGCCCATTTTCCCCGACCCTGCGGTAATAATGACGACAAAAGAAAAACTGTGCTTTGAACTGTAAACAGTTAAATCTTTCCAGTTCGTGTTCACCTTTCACCACTTTTAATTGGAAGCTATTGATGCACTTCATTAATGTTTGGGACGTAGCGATATTATCTGTATGCGTAAAAGTCATATAATAAAGATTCAAAAAATGCTCAAAAATATTTTGAAGATTTTAATTCTGCTCGAAGAACATTTTCGTGAATTATTGGCCTAACTGTAATTTTTTTCAGATCAAGTGAAATGATCTAAGCTAAAGTACCACCTCAGATATTTCTCGCAAAACTGATATTCAATAGTAACATTGTATGGGGGCTTAATTAAAATGCAATAATTTTAGTAGCTGTGTGTCCAGTTACGAAGTCTCGTAACCGGTTGGCCCTGACGAGTATTAGTACGCAATCTGACTGTATAATATAACAATGAAGAATGAAAGGAAATTTCCGTTAACACAATTGATTAATTAAGTCCCCTGCAACTATAAGAGCTATTAAACAACAAAGCACAAGTGTAACTGTTCTGTGTGTGGTAGTGTGATTCAACGTACATGTATCTGGCACGGTTCTTCCTCAATACGACAAGATATTTTAAACACCATTTACAATGAACTAATTGAAAAACCAGAAATACTATAATTGCACATAGAAACCAGAATTACTACCCTAATACGTGAACACGAGCCAGATGCTTTGTTGACTGAACCTGTGACCAAGAGCCATTGTCATTAAGGAAATGTGAAATACTTTTTTTTACCTCAATATATATTGACAAAAATACACTGTGATCATTGCAACATCTTCCATCTATACATTACGCCAACCAAACAGCATCTACTGTCTCGCCCAACAGAACAACAACTGCGCACGACATGCTCTCAACTAATACTGCTCTCGACATCCTCTCAACAAGCACTGCTCACGGCAACCTCTGAACTACTACAGCTCCAGTGGAGGCGGCGGAATAATAATCTTTGGCGCAATCTCTGGCGCTGCGTCTCAGTGTAGCCATCTTTCATATGCCCCTCCTCCACGGGCTAGAATTTGATGGTATTCTCGCCAGCATTGGTGGTGAAAATACCACCAAATTCGTCCAAAAAAATACAGACAAAATGAAAGATGATATTAATAAGTAAATACCACATAACTAAATAAATTTTGGCTTTGCACTGACCTTTCAATAACCTAATATATAAAATACAGTAAGAAATACAAATGCTTGCATACATGTGATTTTACATAATAGTTTACACAACTATCATTTGCCACAGTGGTTAAACAATTCAATAAATGGCACCATCAATGACGAATAGGTGCAGGTAAGAGTCTCATAACATTTCATAAACATTAAATACACAAAAAACCAGTTTATACAAATATTCACATAAAATCTTTTCAGTAGTTCAATAAACAAGTAGCACTCCTCAGAGTAGTTGACAGTTCCAACAGTAGCACCCAGCAATGGTCAACAGGTGCAAATAGCAGTCCCATAACATTTCATAAGAAGTATTTAAACAGCTCCAACAGTGGCACCCAGCAATGGCGAGCAGGCGCAGACACCAATAAGTGACATTATCTCAGTAGCAGCAGTTCCATCAGTGGCACCCAGTAATGTTGAACCGGTGCAGACACCAACAAGTGACGTCATTTCAGTAGAAGCAGTTCCAACAGTGGCACCCAGCAATGTTGAACAGGTGCAGACACCAACAAGTGACATCATTTCAGTAGAAGCAGTTCCATCAGTGGTACCCAGTAATGTTGAACAGGTGCAGACAGCAACAAGTGACATTATCTCAGTAGCAGCGGTTCCATCAGTGTCACCCAGCAATGTTGACAGGTGCAGACACCAACAAGTGACTTTATCTCAGTAGAAGCAGTTCCATCGGTGGCACCCAGCAATGTTGAACAGGTGCAGATAACAGTCCATAATACTCACTATCAATAATTAAACAGTTCATCAGAGTTCATCAGCACAAATTAAACATTTCCAAGTGGCACCCATCAATGTTGAACAAGTGGAGGTAACAGTCCATAATATTCACTATAAACAATTAAACAGTTCATCAGAATTCATGAGCGCAAATTAAACATTTCCAAGTGGCACCCATCAATACTGAGCAAGTGCAGGTAACAGTCGATAATATTCACTATCAATAATTAAACAGTTTAACAGAGTTCATCAGCAGAAATTAAACACTTCCAAGTGGCACCCATCAATGATAATAAGTGCAAGCACGAACAACAGTTTGAATGCACACACAATTGCTTTTACAAAATTATTATCAATGCTCTTACACTAAACATACAAATTATAATAAACACACAAATGATATCAGATAATTGTCATATTAACTATTACAAATACACAAATATCAGTAAACCTATAATATTTATGGGTGTCAGTGAAAGCCACAACAAACAAGTAAAATAATATTTAGGAGGTAGGTCGGTACCAATTATTTGGGATTAGGAAAGGAAAACACACAAAACACACTAACTCATCTTTGTAATTGTATAGTGTTAACTGTGTAAATGCAATTCTGTCAAAATCTGATGTTCAACATGTGTATCAAGTAGTAGTGGCAACAGTGTATAACAGTTAATAATAGTTAGTCACCATCATAGTCACCATGTCAAGACCAATGTTTGCCAAGCCAAATCAAAATGTACGGTTGCTGAACAACTGTCAGTGTGCCAAGATATGCAAATACTTCCCCTCTCCAAAAAAGAGTGTATACTGCTTATTGATTTAACAAAGTGCGTGTGTAGACAATCTTCCTTCCACTTGAGTGTTATGGTCTGCCATCTTCATCCTCCTTGTTCCATATAAACCAACAAAGAAATATGCTCCTCACTTACTTTACCTCTTATCCACCAAAACTCCAATAATCATCAGAAGTGTTATGGAAGTATTAAGATTATGTGATGCCAATAATCATCAGCATCACATAATCTTAATACTTCAATAATACCTCTTACGTCAATTCATATAAACCTTATCATCAATATCATTTACCTCACCTCTTGTCCACCAAAACTCCAATAATCATCAACTTCACACAATCTCAATACCTCAATAATACCTCTTCAATACGTCGATACATATAAACCTTATCACCAATATCATTTCACTTCCATAACAACTCTAGTCAGTCTCCTCGAACAAGTACAGATAAAATCCTAGTGCAAACTTCAATTCATCATCCCATACAATCCGAAGACACAATGTCCACACACAACCTCTGTGAAATCCACCTGACCCAAATCTTCTACTCATTCTGAATTATAAAATACATTTTGGTTACCTTGACCACCATTAAATAAAAGAAATGCATACATGACCTCTAACAGCCTTTAGTTTGAATAACTTTCAGTAAGTATGTACGAGTACGGAGTATGAATGATCGCATAAGACTTTGAATGAATAAATCGTAATATATCACAGTATGTACACCACTTCAAGAATCATTGCAAAACAGAAGCATATACGTGGAGTATTTTTCTTTTTGTGTCAAGTGTCACTTGCTATTTCAATTGCTCACGAAGAATGCAGTGTAATAACTGTCAATGGTCTAAACCTAGTGTTGGTATTAAATGTCGTTAGCTTCCTTCCCATTAGCATAAATTTATACAGCTTCCATAAAACCTCCAGCTCATGTGACTTCAATGAAGTTTCTTGTACAAATATCGTTCGTAGAATTATATTAGTTCATTTCCTTATCTTAAAATATAAAGCACTGAGCGTAAGCAAAATATGCAATAGCGAGTGAATATACCAGTAGAGTACAAAATGTCAACAAGTGGATGTACCACAATCCCTACAACGAGGCTCTGCCAAGCGAACAATCTATAATTAATACCATAGTGTGACCTAAACTCCAAGTTCGTACACAGTATATCAGCATTTCTATATACCAAATTAAAGAGTAGTTATGACAACAAAACAGAAATGTGTAAATATGCAATCCATAAGCAAAGCAGCAAGTATATATCTTACATAATAAACAGGTCATTAGCATCATATCAGCATAAGCAAATAAATGTCCATACGTAATCTTAATAAGTAAACATGAAGGCGCAAACAGATAAATCACAAAGTATGACTTACATACATAACCATATCAGCACAACTAATCAGGTGACAATTACAATTTAAATAAATAAGCACAGAAGCCACACAATAAAACAATATGATATCAGCGATAAAGCAGAGCAGCCAAGTGATGCATAATATACATAAGTAACAACCCTGTTCATTAATCAGTCATTGTCAAAATCAGTTAACACAAAGTATGAATCACGTAATCGTGAGCAGCAAATTACATATAAAGTACACACCTAAGTATAAATCTGCTACCAGAAAAATAAACTCAATTAATAATTCCCTTTTTAGTTCATTACTTTCTTCTTCGAAATTACATCCTTCATGAAATTTTCTCGATAGCAAGTCCTCTTAACGTCGGACACACACAGAATTTACCTGAAGTTCTTAAATATTTTATACAACTGTATCCTGAAAAAACTGAACGTTAATAACATAATTTATCAAGCCACTATAGCTTTATACTGAATTTAATCGGAGAAATTAGACTGTGTATTTGTTTACGGCTGTCAGTGCATTCGCACTGAGCGCTCGATCAGCTGTAGGTACGCGTGACGTAGGAAGTAATTGCTTGCGGTCAACGACTGCCTTGTGCGGCGCGCAGACTTGACTGTTGCTATGAGTATGTGCCGCTGCCAGAACACGGCGTGGTATCCTTGTATTCTCTGCGTGTTTACGTGTAACTGTTAATTTCTCAAAAGTATGTCATTCCATAAAAATTTTAACGTCCGATATGTGATGTATTCCCTTAGAGCGCCGTGATTTAAGAGTTTTTACTTCGACAGTGTTATCATGAATAATTTTGCGAACTCTATATGGACCGTTATAAAGCAGAAAAAATTTGCGACACAAGCCTTTTCCTTTGTGAGACAAACGATGAGACTTAATTAACACCTTTTGACCAACTGACAAGGTTTTTAAACGACCAGGACGTTTAGGTGATTCTCTCTTCTAGCAGCCGCAGATGCAATATTTTGTAGAGCCATGTTGACAACTTCAGAATGCCGCAGTTTCCGTGTAGGCGGAAAAGGAAAGATTTCAGAAATGCGATTTGTCGGTGCTTCATTTTTTAATATCAATAGAGGCGGTAAAGAAGTTGAGTCATTAGGGAGTTCATTCAGAATGTTTTGAAAAATACGGAAATACTGATCCCACGTTCTGTGATTCTGATGACAATAAAGACGACACAATTTATTGATTTCCTTCATCCATCTCTCTGAAGCGTTAGATTGAGGGTGAAAAAGTGAAATGAAAATTGGTTTAATCTTACGACGCCGTAGAGTACGGAGCCAAATTTTAGAGAGAAACTGTGATCCATTATCTGATATAACTTTATCAACATGACCCACTTCTTTAAGAAAATGTTTGATGAAAGCATTAGATACTGAACGAGCTGTTGCTTTGCGTAAAGCTGTAAAACACACATATGTTGATGTCAATTCCACTGCTACCAAAATGTACGCAAAACCATTAGTAGAACAAACCACTGGACCGAACAAATCGACTGCAGCCATCTCCTTTAATTTCGCAGGAATGATAGGAAACAAGGCTTAGCCTTTTGACATAATTTGCACTTGGCAAGAACAAATCGAATACGTTTTCCCATATTACTGAAGTAGCAATTTTCTCGTAATTTATGAAAGCATTTTCTGGGACCAAAGTGTGCATAACTGAAATGTGTATACCAAATCAATTTATTAACCCACTCATAAGGAATGCAAGCTAACCAAACAGAGTTGTCAACTGATTTTCGTTTAAAAAGAATATCATTGCGAACTAAGTAATACTGGCTAATCGATACGCTTTCCTTTCTCCTCCACTTCTCCTTAATGTCCTTCCAGATTGGATCCTTGTTTTGCTCCTTAGCGATGTCCTGGAGCGAAGACGAAATAAAATTTTCAAACGCAACACCTTGAATATACATCAAACAATAACTGTTTTCTTTGCAGTCCTCCTCAGCACTTTGTTTCAAACCCATAGGTGCACGTGATAAAGCATCAGCAATAATATTTGAAGAACCCTGTATGTAAACAAGACTAAAATCAAATTCCTGTAGATACAGCGCCCATCGTGACAATCTTCCATGCGTTAATTTTGTTGACATAAGAAATTCCAGAGCTCGATGATCGGTGTAAACCTTAGTATGTCTGCCGTACAAAAATTTGCGAAATTTTGTGAAAGCCCAAACAACAGCCAAGGCTTCAAGTTCCGTAATCGAATAATTCTTTTCTGATTTTGAGAAAACTCGACTTCCAAATGCAATAGTTTTCTGTACAACAACGCCGTTTACTTCTATCTCTTGAAATAAGTGTGCACCTAGGCCTTTGTATGATGAGTCCGTCGCCAAACAAAAATCTTTAGATAAATCCGGATGTGAAAGAAGTGGAGCAGCAACTGAAGCATTACGAAGTTGTTCAAATTCTGATTGAGTTTCCTCATCCCAACACCAATTAAAATTCTTTCCAGAAAGTTCACATAAACGAGGTGTGGCCAAATTGTCCAATCTAACAATGCGTCTAAGAAAATTACAGACACCAAGGAAACTACGAACATCACGTTTTGTGATAGGAACAGCATAATTACGAATAGCGTCTAGTTTCTCTGGATCAGGAAGAATACCTTCTGTAGAAATAATATGACCAAGAAATTTCACCTGAGAACGACCAAATTCAGGTTTTTCCAAGTTCACTGTAATGCCAACTCTTGCAAAAATACGTAATAATGAATCCAAAATTTTGTTATGCTCACTCCAAGAACGTTTAGCAATAAGAATATTGTCAACATATGAAGTAATATTGTTACGAATATAGACAGGTAAAATTTCGTTTAAACTACGAATGAATGCTGCTGAAGATACAGTAAGTCCAAACGGTAATTTCTGAAATCACTTTTGGGTAAAATAGTCATATCCGGTTATTCTTTACTGACTCCTTTTCTAGATAGACTGATAGCTGAAGAGTTGTTTTGATAGATACAAACAATAGTAAAAGAGTAGGCAGCAGTGCAGAAAACTAAAAGGGAAATAGCACTACCACAGCTCGGGGCCCTGTGCACGCTACGGCACATATTCACTTAGTGTAGTGAATCCCCTGAGGACATCAGTGTACTTAAATTGATCTAACCATGAACATGGATGTATGTCATTATTAAAATTGCGAAAGATCTTAAATTTCCGAACAGTTAAAAAGTGTTTATAGTCAATGTTTTCGCCTCATGGCGACAAAGACCTACCGCATCTGTCCCAGTCCGAATGTCGATTATTGTCAAGTTCGCGCGCCTGGCGCTCTCTTGTTGCATCTCGTAAATGATATAAATTATTTCCTTCAAAACCCGCTGCGATCGGTGATTCTAAATTTCTTCTACTGTCTTTTCCTGCGATTTCGCTTTCAATTTGTTTAACTTGCTTTCGTAACGCCTCATATTCCCTTTTAACGTATTCATTAAATTTTCCCTGATTTTCAACATGTTTATTTATATTCTGGTACTCTTCTGTTTCTGCAAATGGCAATGGAGCTGTATCATCTGAATCTCTGTCCCCATTTAAACTAAGATTTGTCAATTTATCTGAAATCTCCTCAACTCTTTCCGATAAGTCACCCATTTGTTCTTTCTGTTTATTTACGTCTTCCGTAAGTGTCGCAACTCGGGTTTCAGTATTGACACATTTAGTAGTTAACTATTCATATTGTTGTGTTAGGTTATTTATTCTGTCATTTGGTACGGATGGCTCCATTCTTTCAAATATTTCTTCCTTATCGTCGGCACGTTGTAAATTTAAATTTGAAAATTTTTGTACTATCACGCGATCTCTTTCTTCCTGTTCTCTAACCTGTTCCTTTTGTCTAATTTCTATTGAAATTACTCTATTATTGTGAGCATTCAAAATCGGTTGTACTTCTTCTCTAATTCCTTTCTTTAATTCATCTTTCATGTTTTTAAAACATGTCCCTATTCGTGAGTCTAACCGTGTTTCCACTGTTCCCATATCAGTTTTAATTGTTCCTATTTGTAAGTCTAACCATGTTGCCAATGTTCCCATCTGTGATCCCAAATTTAACATAGCACCCATCAACTGCTCCATATTAACTGGTTCAAAATTCTTTTCGCCCTAAAATTTCCCGTAAAACTAACTTCCTTCGTCATAGCTGTAAAGCTATCTGTATCCGATACTATTCCAGAATCTTCTGTCGTTAATCTCGTATTCTGTGAATTTTATGACAGTGAAAAATCTTGAACTGGTTCCGGACTATTTTCCCGGCTTATTAAATTGTTTTCCACTTCATTATTCATCATACTGTTCTCCTGTGTTGGCGAGTTAGCCATGTTAACAATTTCGTCATTTTGACTATCCATCATTTTTGCCTTTTTCATCGATCGCGTAATCATTTACAAAACATACAAAACTCGTTACTATACGAAAATTACACACAATATAACACTTTATCACCAAGAATACCATTCACACGAAATGCTTACCGACAAACACGATTAACGAACAATTAAAACCTTCATAACTGCACAAAATTGTCAAACCCGTATACGAGACATCAAAAATTAAATTCTGCAAAAATACCATTAGAAGAATGACAAGACAACTACAAATGTTCAATTACCAAATCTACACATGCAATATAGACTACAATTACTAAACTACAAATTACTACAACAATACTACTGTCTGCTATTTTTACTGTAGAAAGAATTTCAAGGGACGATCCGAAGCAGCGGTCGCCACGTTCATGGGGGCTTAATTATTATGCAATAATTTTAGTAGCTGTGTGTCCGGTTACGAAGTCTCATAACCGTTTGGCCCTGACTAGTATTAGTACGCGATCTGACTGCATAATATAACAATAAAGAATGAAAGGAAATTTCCGTTAACACAATTGATTAATTAATTCCCCTGCAACTATAAGAGCTACGAAACAACAAAGCACAAGTGTAACTGTTCTGTGTGTGGTAGTGTGATTCAACGTACATGTATCTGGCACGGTTCTTCCTCAATACGACAAGATATTTTAAACACCATTTACAATGAACTAATTGAAAAACCAGAAATACTATAATTGCACATAGAAACCAGAATTACAACTCCAATACATGAACACGAGCCAGATTCTTTGTTGACTGAACCTGTGACCAAGAGGCATTGTCATTAAGAAAATGTGAAATAAAGTTTTTTTACCTCCATATATATTGACAAAAAATACACTGTGATCATTGCAACATCTTCCATCTATACATTACAACAACCAAACAACATCTACTGTCTCGCCCAACAGAACAACAACTGCACAAGACATGCTCTCAACTAATACTGCTCTCGACATCCTCTCAACAAGCACTGCTCACGGCAACCTCTGAACTACTACAGCTCCAGTGGCGGCGGCGGAATAATAATCTTTGGCGCAATCTCAGGCGCTGTGACTCAGTGTAGCCACCTTTCAACATCTTTGAATTATTGAAATTACGCTGCTGAGTTTGAGGTGGTTCTATTTCACGACATTTGAGTGAAAGTGTTAGGAAGTATACTTTTCCAAGAGTAGACTGACTTTATTTCGCTACTGACCTGAGGAAATGTAAATTTAACCGTAAATAATCATTCAAATGACAGTTTCGAATTAACAAATCCGAGATTATTTTTTCGAGCAAAGTGAAAATTAAACAAACAACAATACTAACATCATTGGACGCTATAGATTACTACATATGTGACATTACTGCTAAGTAACGTCCTCCATAGGAAATAACCGTGATAAAATAATATATTCCCGCTAAAATTATTTTGTATGGTTGATTGCACAGTTTTTATTGAGTGTAAATGTCTTGAGTTGGTTGAAGACAATTTCAAAACTGAATATAGACAGACCTGTGATAGTAAGCTGCGTCCAGCTCGCATGAAGTGAATGTCTCTGAGTTCCTATAACAACGAATAATCAAGTGGTTAGCCAATACAGCTCTTGAACATCGCAACTACTATTAATGACAAAAAGTTTAAGCCCCCAACGATCGGCCACCAAAGTAGAATCTGTGACTTAATTTTATCTTCGGAGCTGTACAGTGGTGTGAGCCTGTTGTTAGAGCTAAACATTACAAAAGTAACAGCTCGTTAGCGCTGGGTAGCACATCTCGTTACGGTGTATGAAGGCCTAGGGTCATGTCAACCAGCAGACTCAGACGATATGCCACGTGCCTTTTAGAAAAAAAGGCATGGGTTAAGCTATGTTATTGCGATGAAAAATGTATAGCCTACATCAGCTTTATGATTTCCATTAGGCACCAAAGCATCAGAAAATTCAGAATTGAAACAACAGTCAGACAAGTAAAGTCTGTGTCATTAGAATCATTATCAGCTCCCTTGAGGAAATATTCAGACCCCTCAACTGAGTGACGGGAGACACGTGAACCACTTTGGTTTTGCTCATGACATCGTACTATTTGCCTCCAGTGCAGTTAAACTTCAATGACGTATGGAACAGTTTAATACAGTAAGATTCATATTAGCCCTGAAATTCAGTTATAGTAAGCCTAAAACTGTGTATAATAAATACGAGATGTGCCAATAAAGAAACTGGACTGGTTTTTGTGCGAATTTCCGGCTAAGTCGATGACAAAGAGAAGTGTGGGGGAATAGCCTTGGGACTCTCCCTGACACGCGTACAACATTTCAAGCCGCTGTGGTGGTTAGTCTGGCTGTGAACCATCCTAGAAACGGGTCGCTTGTCTGAGCTCCGTAGGAATTAACTGCGGTCTTAAGTGAAACAACGTGTTAACTACAAATTCCTCACAAAATTTGGAAAATTCGACACAGAAGCTTACGATTTGTTGAAACAAGTTTATGGTGATCAGTGTCTATCTCGTACGCAAGTTTTCGTGTGGGTGAAGAAGACGGTAGGGAAGACGTCGAAGACGATCCGAAATTTGGCCGTCCTTCCACTTCAAAAATTGAAGATAATGTGGAGAAGGTCAGTAGAATTGTTCGAAAAGGCCGCAACATGAGCATTCGAGCATTTTCAGAACTTGCCTTTATCAATAAGGAAACCGTTAGACAGATTCTGCACGATAACCTTGGCATGACAAAGATTTGTGCTGAAGTAGCGCCAAGAATCTTCACAAACGAGCAAAAGCAACATCGCGTAGACTGCTGCGCTGACACTCTTGAAAACATTGGAAATGACCCCTATTACCTCAGCAAAGTAACCACGTGTGATGAAACATAGATATTCCAACACGATTAAGACACCAAGTGACAATCACTATATTCGAAGAGCCCTCTATCTCCTGGGAAGAAGAACGCGCGTATGAGTAGATATATATTCAAAGCACGGATGCTTGTTTTCGTCGATATCCGAATGGGTTATGTACATTGATCGGATGCCTGGAAGTCACACTCTCAATCAAGCTCATTATGCAACTGTTCTGAACACCCTTCGTGAACGTGTGCGACGAAGGAGATCAGATCTGTGGAAGAATCGCTCATGGATTCTTCGTCAAGACAACGCGCCGGCCATAACGCGATGCATGTGATAAGGTTTTTAGCGAAAACAACATTTCAGTGATAGAACATCCACCGTATTCGCCTGTCCTAGCACAATGCTGCACCTGCGCTCAAAGGAACGAGGTTCGAGTACGTGCATGCAGTGACGGAAAAAGCGACGAGCATCCTCAACAGCACGTCAGAAAAAGACTTGCACCACTCTATCCAATAGTGGAAAATGCAGGATCGGGGAGGGGACACATTTCGGTTGTGTAAGTTTTTTCAGTAAGGAGTTACGGCATGAGTCCGGTTTATTTACTGCCGCACCACGTGCAGACTAAGAGTACGGTAAAAGTATAACATACGTAAATAATAAGAATAGAAATAAAATATTACTGAAATTTCACGCCACACTTTTGCACTTTAATGCTATTGTTTCTGCCAAACTTCACTCCAAAGCTCTAAAGTGGACAAAACTGATGCTGACACAGTTAGTCACGCAAGTATAAGAGGCACTCAAATAAAAATGAGGTAGATGGGAAAAAAGTAAGTAAACTGTTTATTACTTCAGAAGTAATCGCCGTATTTGTCAGTACCTTCAACATACTGCGAGACAGGACGGTGAAGGCCTTCATGGAAAAACGTTTGCCGTTGCCTGCGGAACCGTGATTGTACCCAATAGTGCACTTCATCGTCCGATCCGAAGCAAATCGACAGCTACGAATATCTTCTTCAGGTCTCCAAAAACGTGGAAATCACTTGGGGGAAAATCGGGAGTGTGTGGAGGGTATCCCAGTGTAAACGAAACAACGTACACTGCAGCCCGGGAAAGTCACGATGGCCTTTTTCTTTGACTTTCTGGAACACGGAGTTACAATTAACGCAAAGCGGTACGTGAACACTTCGCAAAAATTGAAACGCGCCACTATATCTCAACGCCGAGGAATGTCGACGGATGACATCATTCTCTTACAGGAAAATTCCCAGTCGCATGTTGCCAATGTTGTTCGGACTACACTACAGAAGCGTCAATGCGACGTACTTACACATTCTCCATACAGTCCCGATCTGTCCCATTGGAATTTCGATATTTTTGGAGACCCGAAGAAAGACTTTCGTGACGGTCAGTTTGCTTCGGATGACAAGGTACACGCCTATATACAAATATGTTTCAATATGGAACCGCAAACATTTTTCCAAATAGGTACTGACCGTCTTGTCTCACGGTAAGTGTATTAACAGTTATGGCGATACTTTAGAAACAATAAACAGTTTACCTGTTTTCATCTATCTCGTTTTCATTTGAATACTCTTCATAAATGGACCGTTAAGTTACACAAAACATAATCCGAACGTCGTCGCCGTAGTCCTGACGTCAGCTGATAGTGTATACAGAGTTATATCGTGTGGCAATGAGTGTATACCGTGTGCTGCATGTGCTCCGTGTGCTCCATGCCGCCGTTGGATAAGCAGCTGCAGCAGCAAGTCGTATACTCCTAGCTCACTCATTTGTTACATAGTTTAATTCTTAATTTCTTTGCGCGTTTTTGCTACTTGCATTGTTTAATTCATAAATTTCGGGCATATTATAGTATTTGAGAGTTGTAGCATCGCGTTTTAGTACCCGAATAGTGTAAATTCGCGTAGTCTCCTTCCACCGCCGAGCAGTGTCAGCAGTGCGCAAGTAGCAGCATTACTGCATTTACTAGGCAATCTTGTATTTTAATAACCGTTTAAATTTTGTCGATTTGTTTGCGCTCTCTGTAGATTAGTTCAGACGTTCTTTGCAAAACAGTTTTTAGCATGGATAGGGACTGCAACTGCTGTGTTCGGATGCAGGCTGAGTTGGCATCCCTTCGCTCCCAGCTTCAGGCAGTGTTGGCTTCGGTCACACAGCTTGAGGCTGTTGCCAGTGGGCATCACTGTGGGGGTCCGGATGGGGGTTTGTCGGGGACGGCCAGCTCGTCCCACGTATCCCCCGATCGGACTACGACTGTGGTTGCCCGGGATACTGCCCGCATTGAGGCTGATCCCTCACCTGTGGTAGAGTGGGAGGTCGTCTCAAGGTGTGGCAGGGGGCGAAAGACATTCCGGAGGGCTGAACGAAAGGCCTCTCCAGTTTGTCTGACGAACCGGTTTCAGGCTCTGTCTCAGTCTGATACTGATCTTCAGCCTGACATGGCTGCTTGTCCTGTTCCAGAGGTTGCCCCTCAGTCTGCAAGATCCGGGCGGTCGCAGAGGGTGGGCTTACTGGTAGTTGGGAGCTCCAATGTCAGGCGCGTAATGGGGCCCCTTAGGGAAATGGCAGCAAGAGAGGGGAAGAAAACCAATGTGCACTCCGTGTGCATACCGGGGGAGTCATTCCAGATGTGGAAAGGGTCCTTCCGGATGCCATGAAGGGTGCAGGGTGCACCCATCTTCAGGTGGTCGCTCATGTTGGCACCAATGATGTGTGTCGCCATGGATTGGAGGAAATCCTCTCTGGCTTCCGGCGGCTATCTGATTTGGTGGAGACTGCCAGTCTCGCTAGTGGGATGAAAGCAGAGCTCACCATCTGCAGCATCATCGACAGGACTGACTGCGGACCTTTGGTACAGAGCCGAGTGGGGGGTCTGAATCAGAGGCTGAGACGGTTCTGCGACCGTGTGGGCTGCAGATTCCTCGACTTGCGCCATAGGGTGGTGGGGTTTCGGGTTCCGCTGGATAGGTCAGGAGTCCACTACACGCAACAAGCGGCTACACGGGTAGCAGGGGTTGTGTGGCGTGGACTGGGCGGTTTTTTAGGTTAGATGGCCTTGGGCAAGTACAGAAAGGGCAACAGCCTCAACGGGTGCGGGGCAAAGTCAGGACATGCGGGGACCAAGCAGCAATCGGTATTGTAATTGTCAACTGTCGAAGCTGCGTTGGTAAAGTACCAGAACTTCAAGCGCTGATAGAAAGCACCGAAGCTGAAATCGTTATAGGTACAGAAAGCTGGCTTAAGCCAGAGATAAATTCTGCCGAAATTTTTACAAAGGTACAGACGGTGTTTAGAAAGGATAGATTGCATGCAACCGGTGGTGGAGTGTTCGTCGCTGTTAGTAGTAGATTATCCTGTAGTGAAGTAGAAGTGGATAGCTCCTGTGAATTATTATGGGTGGAGGTTACACTCAACAACCGAGCTAGGTTAATAATTGGGACCTTTTACCGACCTCCCGACTCAGCAGCATTAGTGGCAGAACAACTGAGAGAATATTTGGAATACATTTCACATAAATTTTCTCAGCATGTTATAGTCTTAGGTGGAGATTTCAATTTACCAGATATAGACTGGGACACTCAGATGTTTAGGACGGGTGGTAGGGACAGAGCATCGAGTGACATTATACTGAGTGCACTACCCGAAAATTACCTCGAGCAATTAAACAGAGAACCGAATCATGGAGATAACATCTTGGACCTACTGATAACAAACAGATCCGAACTTTTCGACTCTTTAAGTGCAGAACAGGGAATCAGTGATCATAAGGCCGTTGCAGCATCCCTGAATATGGAAGTTAATAGAAATATAAAAAAAGGGAGGAAGGTTTATCTGTTTAGCAAGAGTAATAGAAGGCAGATTTCAGACTACCTAACAGATCAAAACTAAAATTTCTGTTCCGACACTGACAATGTTGAGTGTTTATGGAAAAAGTTTAAGGCAATCGTAAAATGCGTTTTAGACAGGTACGTGCCGAGTAAAACTGTGAGGGACGGGAAAAACCCACCGTGGTACAACAACAAAGTTAGGAAACTACTGCGAAAGCAAAGAGAGTTTCACTCCAAGTTTAAACGCAGCCAAAACCTCTCAGTCAAACAGAAGCTAAACGATGTCAAAGTTAGCTTAAGGAGGGCTATGCGTGAAGCGTTCAGTGAATTCGAAAGTAAAATTCTATGTACCGACTTGACAGAAAATCCTAGGAAGTTCTGGTCTTACGTTAAATCATTAAGTGGCTCGAAACAGCATATCCAGACACTCCGGGATGATGATGGCATTGAAACAGAGGATGACGCGCGTAAAGCTGAAATACTAAACACCTTTTTCCAAAGCTGTTTCACAGAGGAAGACCGCACTGCAGTTCCTTCTCTAAATCCTCGCACAAACGAAAAAATGGCTGACATCGAAATAAGTGTCCAAGGAATAGAAAAGCAACTGGAATCACTCAATAGAGGAAAGTCCACTGGACCTGACGGGATACCAATTCGATTCTACACAGAGTACGCGAAAGAACTTGCCCCCCTTCTAACAGCCGTGTACCGCAAGTCTCTAGAGGAACGGAGGGTTCCAAATGATTGGAAAAGAGCGCAGGTAGTCCCAGTCTTCAAGAAGGGTCATCGAGCAGATGCGCAAAACTATAGACCTATATCTCTGACGTCGATCTGTTGTAGAATTTTAGAACATGTTTTTTGCTCGAGTATCATGTCGTTTTTGGAAACCCAGAACCTACTATGTAGGAATCAACATGGATTCCGGAAACAGCGATCGTGTGAGACCCAACTCGCTTTATTTGTTCATGAGACCCAGAAAATATTAGATACAGGCTCCCAGGTAGATGCTATTTTTCTTGACTTCCGGAAGGCGTTCGATACAGTTCCGCACTGTCGCCTGATAAACAAAGTAAGAGCCTACGGAATATCAGACCAGCTGTGTGGCTGGATTGAAGAGTTTTTAGCAAACAGAACACAGCATGTTGTTATCAATGGAGAGACGTCTACAGACGTTAAAGTAACCTCTGGCGTGCCACAGGGGAGTGTTACAATATATATAAATGACCTAGTAGATAGTGTCGGAAGTTCCATGCGGCTTTTCGCGGATGATGCTGTAGTATACAGAGAAGTTGCAGCATTAGAAAATTGTAGCGTAATGCAGGAAGATCTGCAGCGGATAGGCACTTGGTGCAGGGAGTGGCAACTGTCCCTTAACATAGACAAATGTAATGTATTGCGAATACATAGAAAGAAGGATCCTTTATTGTATGATTATATGATAGCGGAACAAACACTGGTAGCAGTTACTTCTGTAAAATATCTGGGAGTATGCGTGCGGAACGATTTGAAGTGGAATGATCATATAAAATTAATTGTTGGTAAGGCGGGTACCAGGTTGAGATTCATTGGGAGAGTGCATAGAAAATGTAGTCCATCAACAAAGGAGGTGGCTTACAAAACACTCGTTCGACCTATGCTTGAGTATTGCTCATCAGTGTGGGATCCGTACCAGATCGGGTTGACGGAGGAGATAGAGAAGATCCAAAGAAGAGCGGCGCGTTTCATCACAGGGTTATTTGGTAACCGTGATAGCGTTACGGAGATGTTTAATAAAGTCAAGTGGCAGACTCTGCAAGAGAGGCGCTCTGCATCGCGATGTAGCTTGCTCGCCAGGTTTCGAGAGGGTGCGTTTCTGGATGAGGTATCAAATATTGCTTCCCCCTACTTATACCTCCCGAGGAGATCACGAATGTAAAATTAGAGAGATTAGAGCGCGCACGGAGGCTTTCAGACAGTCGTTCTTCCCGCGAACCATACGCGACTGGAACAGGAAAGGGAGGTAATGACAGTGGCACGTAAAGTGCCCTCCGTCACACACCGTTGGGTGGCTTGCGGAGTATAAATGTAGATATAGATGTATTATATGCAGTGATCGGTACTGCGAAATGTATTAGCAGCGTAGCACTATCTTTTTATATCATTAAATAACTACACTGCATGACAGTGTATACACTGGTAGTAGACCGAGTAATATTGCGTTGCTCAAAAGGTTCAAATGGCTCTGAGCACTATGGGACTCAACATCTGAGGTCATCAGTCCCATATAACTTAGAACCACTTAAACCTAACTAACCTAAGGACATCACACACATCCACGCCCGAGGTAGGATTCCAACCTGCGACCGTAGCAGTCATGCGGTTCCGGACTGAAGCGCCTAGAACCGCTCGGCCACCACGGCCGGCGATGGCGTTGCCTTAAACAGACAGGACTCACATTAGAGACTGCAATTTTTGTTCTCATGCACAGGCTGGGACCTCTAGGGGTCGTTCAAAAACCTTCGACGAAATATGAACGTGGTCCGAAACAGAAAATGATGCTTGTGCATTTTCGGCCCTCTTGTTGCGCGTCCTTGTGTTTCCTGTGGCGTGAACATGGCGAGGAGGTGGGGGCAGTGGGGGGAGTGGCGGAAGCGGTAACATTGAAAAATGGGTGAATAAAACGGCACCATCTGAATTAAGGATTTTAAAAAAAGGGCAACTTGCGAAGTAGTCATAGTCGCCTGCAGGCGGAGGGGTGTCAAGGGGTTGCCTGCCACCAGATGTCTAGGACTGCATCACAGGTTTTCTCTGTACAGATACAGAGAAACGTGAGTGGTTGCCAGTGAGGATATTGCCAACGTGGAGGAGGGGGACCCCAAAGGGAGCCTTTGGAGTTTATTCAATCATGTGTCAAACTCACCGCCCTCCAATGATCACCCCATAGGAGGTTGCGAAAGAGGAGGGCTGGAAATGCACAACCACCCTTTGCTGCTTCGGATCACGTTCAAATTTCATGAAATGGTTTTGAACGGTCCCTAGTGGTCCCAACTAATACCCGAGAGAAAACATTGCGGTCGCGCTGCACTCCGAAGCGTGCGATCACGTACGGTGCGGATGTAGTCCCACAGTGTCAATAGAAACGGCTTGAAACGTCTCGGGGTGTCAACAGTGTCAAAGGATGTAAACAACGTCGACCTATGGCTCATCTCGCTGTGAACTATTGTTCTGGACTGCGAAATGTTATAATCGACGACCCAAGGAAAGGTATGGTTTCATTGACGCCCTTTTATGCCACCTGTCGAGGTTTCTTCGTGTCGATTCTGAACGGCGGTGTGTGAAAAGTTTTCGTCGGCAACCCATAAGAAAATCGCGTGACTTAAACGCCTGGCGTCCCGGTTCTGACTTTCTTCACAGAGGCGTCAACAGATGAGGTGAAATGTGGTTAAGAGGGGCATGTGATGCCCTTTCCATCCTGGCTCTGGGTAGAATTTACACCTCACGTGAACTTCGGAGTTGTGTCCTTTTTTTCGAGTGTGTCGACACATTGCAGTTTTAATCGTCACCGAGCCCGAGGGGGACGTCGCTGACGGCCATACTTTTGCACAATTACAGAGGAAGATCATGAGAACCTCGAAGCCAAAATTCAGACTCACGCATAGTTTTGGGAGACAATTTCGACGTTTTCGAAAAAGTTATCCTTTAATAGTGTTGTGCAGTGAACTAATTATTTCTTTTTATTCTTAATCTATAATACTATGAGATGTACAATAACCTTGTCAAAATGGTCCACGAATGAATGAAACTGCTATTGCTACTACATGTAAAAAATGTTCAAATTTGGAATGGATATGTACAACCAGTGATTGTGTATTTGTATTTGGTATAGTTGGGGACAATCAATGGATTATGTTAAAAGAAATAAAGAAGAATACTAAAATGAAACTGTGTGAATTTGGTAAATTAAATAGTTTTCAAAACTAAGATTTCCGTATGTCTGAAACAGAAAATAATGGATGTTTAATATAAAATTTTTATTTACAGTACTGTGAGTATTGGCCAGCAACAATAAAGAGAAATTAACAGAGACAGGAAACAAATAATAGACCATATAACAAACTCTAATGAAAAACGTAATTATGACCGCAATGAAAATGAAATGGAAACGGACGAGTCTGTTAGTCAGGTATGATTGATGGACTACGAGAACACATCATAATACCTTTAGTGGAGTACAGTTGTCGATTTAGATTTATTCTCAGTCCTTATCCGTTGACCTTGTGCTTGATCATCTACATCACTAATCAGTTTACAGCAATACAAACTTGCACCAAAAGTAAACGAAATATTTCAACCTGACATATACCTAGAGATAGGTAAGCTTGTGGGTCGAGTCATGACAGTGATCTCGGAAAAATTATATTTGTGTCAGTCACAGAGTGAACCAAATAGTTGTTCGATCATCAGTAACAAAGGAAAGTCCCACAAATAAAAGCTGGCCGGTGTGGCCGTGCGGTTCTAGGCGCTTCAGTCTGGAACCGCGTGATCGCTACGGTCGCAGGTTCGAATCCTGCCTCGGGCATGGATGTGTGTGATGTCCTTAGGTTAGTTAGGTTTAATTAGTTCTAAGTTCTAGGCGACTGATCACCTCGGAAGTTAAGTCGCATAGTGCTCAGAGCCATTTTGGACCACAAATAAAAACAGAATTAAGATGCCAGAGGGAAACATCTCAAATTCCCATGTACATGTCAAAAGAGGAAACAAACATTGGTTGATTGTGCTAAGATTCATTTTCAAACATATCATGTGTAATCCCTAAACACATCATTGATCAATGTTTTACATTGTAATGGAACGGAGCAAATAAATAAGTAGAGAAGCAATTTAATGCCACTAGAAACCGGCATGCAGGTGAAGACCGGGAGCAAGTGATTTGCCAGGCATGGCGAGGGAGATGAACAATCATAATAGCCTTTTGCAAAATGGTAGAGGGATGCGCAGTGGTGAACTCCCTCTGACGAGCTGGCGCTCAGACCCAAATGGTGCCGTGGACAATGGTTCAGGCTGCCTTGCCACCTGAAAAGCTGTTATCCTTCTGAAACAGAAATCAACGAAACATGGTCCCGCATTTGACTAGTGTGTGTGTCCTAGTTACTACAAATAACAAAATAGTCAAGACATGTAGGCAAATAACATTTGTCTCCCATCAGGCCAACTGAGTAGATTAATTACTTTTCAAAGCTGAAAATGCTACAAAATTACATTTTAAGGCTGAAGTGGAGCGGAAGCAGGTACCAGATCCCGACAGGCGGATATAAACAATCGCTCAACGAGCCACTACTCTGGACGCGAAACTTCTAAAAAGCGACTCATGTCCTAGGCCCCTGTCAGCGGTAGATGCGATGGATGTCCTCGATATGTTTGAGTAGTGATGCACAACATTGGAGACATGCTATGTAGTAGTTACCTTGCTCAATCTGCGTTGGAGCTTCCTCTCCAGAATCAGTTCGTAACATAATCGTTTTATCGTAATTAATTAGCGTAGTATTTAACTTGTGGAAACTGAAAGCAAATCAGTTCAGTGTACGGTGATATAGGGGGCATGATTATCGTAATAAAATCCAGTCTGTCTTGACTTAGGTTTGTTTCTCCGGGCTGGGACCTTGTAGCGCCCTTGGTATTTTATTAATTCGTACTAACATTGCTGCGGCTGCTATGTACGGAATTTTCGATGTAACTACTGAGCAACAGAACTCGAGGGTTAAGTATATGATGAAAACAGTTATACTGGAGCACTACAAAGCAAATCTGATTAGCAAATCAGAACGCATTAGCACATTTGGTAGCAACTTTTCACTCCTCACAACGCTACTCACAAAATTACCATCGCGGCATATACTACTAAAATTCTATCGACTAGCAACTGTAACAAAAAGACCAGATGAAATAGGTAATTGGGCAGAACACATAGGTATTCCATCCGATATTTGACGTTATGGACCTTCCACCCGGACACAGAAAACATTCCCCGAGTTTGCGTGTGTCCCACTTCCTTGTGCAGAAGCTGAAAGACCTTGTCACAGAGTAGCTTCTACATCTATACATCTACATCTATACTCCGCGAGCCACCTTACGGTGTGTGGCGGAGGGTCGGACAAAGATTTTGGGCGCGATCACAGTCGATGGTGACGATACTAGCGCAATACACGGCCATCTGGTTATTTGTTTTATTTATTTATTTATTTATTGTTCAGATAATTCAATCTATACAAGATGTAGCCCCTTTAAGCTATTAAATACATTTTAAGAGGTGTTTCCACGCATCTCTGCCCGCTGCTGTCTTCTGCCAGTTGAAGACCGCAACTTTCCTGAGTTCCTTATCCCAGCGACCAGGTGGTCTCCCTGGTGGCCTTCGTTTTTCTCTGGGACTCCATTATAGAACTGATTTTGTCCATCTTTCATCCTTCTTTCGTGCAATATGTGCAGCCCACTGCCATTTTCGAGTCTTAACCCGTTCTATAATGTCTTTTACTCCTGTCATTGCTCGTATGTCTTCACTTTTCTGTCGATCTTTCTTAGTGAGACCTAACATTGACCTTTCTATAGCTCTCTGAGCAGTTCTAAGTTTCCTTTTGAAAAATTTATTTGAAGTCCACGATTCACAACTGTACGTTAAAACCGGTAGGACACACTGATCAGAAACTGTCTTATTTACGTAGACTGGCATATTAGATTTGAAAACTGTTGCATTCCTTCCCTAAAGCCTCCAACCCAGTATAATTCGACGAAAAATTTCAGGTTTCAAATCCCGTTTTGTATCAATTAACTGCCCCAGATAAACGTATTCTGTAACATTGTTTAGGATGTTGCCGTTCAGTGTTACTTGTCCTGCAGCTATCCACTTATTTTGCACAACCTTAGTTTTAAAGTGATTTATTTTAAGTCCAACTTCCTGACAACAATCTGTCAAGTCTTATATAGAGGACTGCATTTCCATCTTACTGTTAGCTAGGACCACTATATCGTCAGCAGATCTCAGGTTGGTGAGCCTTTTACCTTTTATCCTTATTCCTCTGTTGTTCCAAATAATTTTGGACATAGCTATCTCAAGAACTGCTACAAATAACTTCGGGGTAATAGGATCGCCCTGCTTTACTCCTTATCCAATGGGAAATTCGCACTTGTTTTTTCTTATATTGATATATGCTACATACGTGTCATGAATGTTGCACAATATGTTTATGTCTTTTGTTTCCACTCCTTGCTCGGCCAGTGCTTGTATGACTTCACTGTGGCTGACAGTATCAAAGGCTTTTTCGAAGTGAATGAAGGCTATGCATAGTGGCATTTCATACTCAGTTCCTCGACTAATTACTTCACGCAGTGTGTTTATATGGTCAATTTTACTGAAACCACTGCGTAATCCAGCTTGTTCTATGGGCTGTGCAGTCTCCACTACCATTTTAATGCGATTTATCAGGACTTTAGTGAACACTTTGTATATAACAGAAAGTAAGTTAATTGTATTTCTCCAGATCGTGAATACTTGCCTGCTTATGTAGTAAGATTATATTTGCTTTGTTCCAGCAGGTTGGGATGCTGCCATTCTATATACACGAAGAAAAGACTTTAGTCAGACGTTTCCCTGTCCGCCCCCGTAAGCTTGAGTATGTCAACTGTCAGACCACCATGACCCCCTACTTTGCCATTCTGCATCTCGTTTATAGCTTTTCTTATTTCTTCGGGTAGCATTTTGGGGACTTCATCATCATCTGCATAAGGTTTTCCTAGTGGTTCACGTGTTCTTTCATACAATTTACTATAGAAATTCTTTATATGCTTTAGAATGTCTTCCTTTTCCGTTATGCACCCATTATCACAGTCAATTGCTATGATTTTGTTATTACCAATCATAAGCTTTTGTTTACTTTTCTTGCAGCTTCTCTAAAGTTAATTTTATGGCGTTTTCATTGTATTTTGGTATGTCGGCTTTCATATTCCTCTTTATATACTTACACAGTTCTGAATATTCTATCTTGTCACAAGAAGTTTTAATTTTCATCTCTCGTAGTTTTACAAGTAAAGCTTAGGTTTCCGCCCTCAACTTTCCTGGTTGTTTAGTAATTGTTGTCAGTCCACCTATTTGTTTTGCAGTTTTCATTATCGTATCAGCCGCCGCGCGGGGTTAGCCTAGCGGTCTAAGGCGCTGCAGTCACGGACTGCGCGGCTGGTCCCGGCGGAGGTTCGAGTCCTCCCTCGGGCATGGGTGTGTGTGTTTGTCTTTAGGATAATTTAGGTTAATTAGTGTGTAAGCTTAGGGACTGATGACCTCAGTAGTTACGTCCCATAAGATTTCACTCATATTTGAACTTTTTTTAAATCCTTTCAGCCAGATTTTCTTCTGTTGATTCTTCTAATCTCACTCTAAAGGCATACTGAAAATCCTCTTTCCTTTCGTTTAATTTATCCGTACCTATAATTCCTTTTTTCTGTTATATTAGTTTTCTTCGTTCTTGTTGAGTATTAATGGTTATGCTTGCTCGTACCAGTCTATGGTCGCTACCAGTATTAAATTTATTTAAAACTGAAACATCTTTGATTATTTTGTTGTGATTTGGGATGAGAAAATCTATTTCATTGTGGGTCTCATGATTTGGTTTTCTCCATGTCCATTTCCTATTATGGTGTTTCTTAAAAAAGGTGTTCATGATGAATAATTTATGTTCTTCCGAAAAATGAACTAGCCTTTCACCCCTTTCGTTCCTCTCATCGATTCCATGGCAGCCTAATGAGACATCACCTTGTTTTTTTATACCAACCTTGGCATTTAAGTCCCCAATTAGCAGTTTAAAGTGGCAGTCTCGTCCTTTGTTATGTGCATTTTTTACTTCTTCGTAAAATGCTTCTACTTCATCATGCGAACAGCCTGCTGTAGGAGCGTATACTTGGACCATTTGTAGTTTGTATCTTTCTGATATTTTAATAACAAGCCTTGCTACTCTACTTGATGTTCCTTCTGTTATTGATACATATTAATCTTTATATATATAATTCTACTGTACGTGTGTATGTCACTGAACTCCGAAACGGCTGGACCGATTTGAATGAATTTTTTTGTATGCGTTTGGGTGGCGCCCTGGATGGTTTAGATTCACAAATCAGTCCGGCAGATGGCGCTGCAGTCGGTATCTAGGTTATTTATCTATACTGCAAGCAAACGGCTGGATCGACTTGAATGAATTTTTGTGTATGCATTCAAGTGGGGGCCTGGAAAATTTACATTCTTTTATCAGCACGGTAGGTGGCGTTGCATTTTTGTGTGCAGTATTGAGTGTATTATATTCAGATATAAGTTACGTGCATAGGATTTCGTTTATTTTTCGACATTTTAATTTGAGTGTATTATATTAAGTATGTTTCGTTATTTTGACCTTTTTTTTGTACGGTGTCTTTTGATGTTTCAGGTGTTGCATATCAGTGAATACTAAGTGTATTACATTCATATATAAGTTACGTACATAAAACAATGCCACGTCTTCGAGGACGAGGAGGAAATATTGGTCGACGGACTCGGAATTCACAATAAGTCCAGAACCATCCGTTAAATAGATTGGCAGAAGACAGGCTGCAATCTGACGTGCTAATGAAAGTCAAGAGCAACGCAACGAACGCCTTCGAGCTAATGCATTGAGACAAAGACTGGCCCGTCAACTAGTTACCGCCACATTCAGAACACGTGAACAACAGCGTTTGCAAGTGTATCGCGCACTGACACGTGCATCACTTCTTCGCCTTGCGTTTGAATATGAGTCGGACATCGACTATTCGTCACATTCACAAGTTGTAATCGGTGCTATGAACAAACAATGCCAACACTGTCATGCACTCAAATACAAAGGTGAATCGGCCGGTTTCAGCTGCGCGTCTGGAAAAGATGTATTGTCACCACTGAATTCGCCGCCAGAACCGTTGAAAACACTATTGGCTGGAGCTTCATCTCAATCTAATTTGTTTTTGCGTAAAATTCGCAAATTCAATTCGTGCTTTCAAATGACATCACTTGGAGCAATCAAAATCGTTCTGAATGAGGATGGTCGCAATTTTCAATCAACGTTTAAGATTCTGTTCCAAGTGTATCATAAAATTGGTTATTTAATGCCGATGCCTGATACTGACTCAAAATTTCTGCAAATCTACTTCATGGGTGACGAGGAGCAGCAAATAAAAGCACGCTGCCAGTACAACGGGAGCGAGAAGTTGTGGGTATTTTAGAACCGTTTTTACAGAACCACATCCAGTTGATCCAGTCGTTCAATACCGTTTCAAACATACTGCAGAACGACAACTATACGATCGTCATAAAAGCAGACAAAGTACCATCTGAGCAGCACGCGGGTCGACATAATGCACCGACCATTAATGAGTCATCGCCCTAACGACGCTTTGCAATATCCATTGGTATTTTGGGAAGGAGAAGATGGATAGCATTAAATATCAAACAAAGAAATCCAGCAACAGGTCACATGTCATTACCTAATACTTTATTTTTACGCAAGATTAATTTCTTTTTATCTTAATTATATTTTTACTCTGCAGGTGCAGAAACCAGCAAGAAAGTTAGCGCGATGAACTTCTACGCATATCGGTTGATGATTCGTGCCAATGAAGACAATAATATTCTTCGATGCCGCCAGCTGTGTCATCAATATATCGTTGATATGTATGCGAAAAGTGAAAGCAAGCGATTATGCTACATCAGGTATAATCAAGCGAAACTTCGAGCTGAGGAATTCATTCATTTGCGTGATGCTATTGCTGGTAATGTAGACGGAATAACTAATATCAACGACATCGGTACTTCATATATTCTTCCATCATCATATATTATTGGTAGCCCACGTCATATGCAAGAATACATTCGAGACGCCATGACTTTTGTGCGCGCGTACCAGATTTGTTCATTACATTTACGTGTAATTCAAAATGGGATGAAATTAAAATTGCGTTATTGCCAGGTCAAACTGCAATATATCAGTACGATATCACTGCACGTATCTTCAGACAAAAGTTAAAATCGTTGATGAACTTGATTATACATTCCTCTGTATTTGGAAAAACACGTTGCTGGCTGTATTATGTTGAATGACAAAAACGAGGTTTGCCATACGCGCAAATTTTGATTTGGTTGGTCTACAAAATTGACAAAATTATCTCAGCAAAAATTCCGGATCGGAATATCGATCAAGAATTGTATGAGATTGTTACCGCTAACATGATCCATAGTTCATGCGGTCCTATAAACATGACGGCTTCGTGCATGGACAATGGAAAAGGTACAAAACGTTTCCCAAAAAATTGTATAAATGATACATTCACTAATATCGATGGTTATCCATTGTATCGTCGTAGAGACACTGACCATGGTGGTCAATCACATCAATTACGCATCTCAAACGGTACAACAATAGACACTGACAATCACTGGGTGGTTCCGTATTCACCATTGCTGTGTAAAATCTACAAAGCACACATAAACATTGAGCTCTGCAGTTCGGTGAAGTCCACAAAATACACTCCTGGAAATTGAAATAAGAACACCGTGAATTCATTGTCCCAGGAAGGGGAAACTTTATTGACACATTCCTGGGGTCAGATACATCACATGATCACACTGACAGAACCACAGGCACATAGACACAGGCAACAGAGCATGCACAATGTCGGCACTTGCACAGTGTATATCCACCTTTCGCAGCAATGCAGGCTGCTATTCTCCCATGGAGACGATCGTAGAGATGCTGGATGTAGTCCTGTGGAACGGCTTGCCATGCCATTTCCACCTGGCGCCTCAGTTGGACCAGCGTTCGTGCTGGACGTGCAGACCGCGTGAGACGACGCTTCATCCAGTCCCAAACATGCTCAATGGGGGACAGATCCGGAGATCTTGCTGGCCAGGGTAGTTGACTTACACCTTCTAGAGCACGTTGGGTGGCACGGGATACATGCGGACGTGCATTGTCCTGTTGGAACAGCAAGTTCCCTTGCCGGTCTAGGAATGGTAGAACGATGGGTTCGATGACGGTTTGGATGTACCGTGCACTATTCAGTGTCCCCTCGACGATCACCAGTGGTGTACGGCCAGTGTAGGAGATCATTCCCCACACCATGATGCCGGGTGTTGGCCCTGTGTGCCTCGGTCGTATGCAGTCCTGATTGTGGCGTTCACCTGCACGGCGCCAAACACACATACGACCATCATTGGCACCAAGGCAGAAGCGACTCTCATCGCTGAAGACAACACGTCTCCATTCGTCCCTCCATTCACGCCTGTCGCGACACCACTGGAGGCGGGCTGCACGATGTTGGGGCGTGAGCGGAAGACGGCCTAACGGTGTGCGGGACCGTAGCCCAGCTTCATGGAGACGGTTGCGAATGGTCCTCGCCGATACCCCAGGAGCAACAGTGTCCCTAATTTGCTGGGAAGTGGCGGTGCGGTCCCCTACGGCACTGCGTAGGATCCTACGGTCTTGGCGTGCATCCGTGCGTCGCTGCGGTCCGGTCCCAGGTCGACGGGCACGTGCACCTTCCGCCGACCACTGGCGACAACATCGATGTACTGTGGAGACCTCACGCCCCACGTGTTGAGCAAATCGGCGGTACGTCCACCCGGCCTCCCGCATGCCCACTATACGCCCTCGCATGAAGTCAGTCAACTGCACATACGGTTCACGTCCACGCTGTCGCGGCATGCTACCAGTGTTAAATACTGCGATGGAGCTCCGTATGCCACGGCAAACTGGCTGACACTGACGGCGGCGGTGCACAAATGCTGCGCAGCTAGCGCCATTCGACGGCCAACACCGCGGTTCCTGGTGTGTCCGCTGTGCCGTGCGTGTGATCATTGCTTGTACAGCCCTCTCGCAGTGTCCGGAGCAAGTATGGTGGGTCTGACACACCGGTGTCAATGTGTTCTTTTTTCCATTTCCAGGAGTGTATATATGCAAACATGTCCATAAGGGCAGTGATATGGCTGTATTTGCTGTTCACAATGTTAACGAAAACGATGAAAGAACACGGTATCAAATGGGCCGATACATCAGCAGCAATGAAGCAGTTTGGCGTATTTTGAGTTTTCCGATACACGAAAGAGATCCTGCTGTTATACATTTGGTGGACAGCGTGTTTATTTCACGGAAGAGACTGGTCTACAACGTGCATCAATTGCCCCAAAAACCACATTAACTGAGTTTTTCGAACTGTGCAACTGACCAGGTGTTCCCGGTCAATTCGGAAAGACATTAATGTATACGATGTGCCACGATATTTCACATGGAAGAAACAGTCAAGAAAGTGGGAAACACGAAAAGGAGGTGTTCCGGTTGAAGGATACAGCGGCATATTTATGGGAAATACATTAGGCCGATTATACGCAGTCCATCCAAAGCAAAGCGAATGTTTCTTCTTGCGTTTATTCTTGGTTAATGTTCCTGGACCGACGTCCTTCCAATACTAGCGAACAGTCAATGGCATTTTGTACGTCACATATCACGATGCGTGTCGCGAATTACATTTGCTGGAAGATGACAACCATTGGGATATTACACTTGCAGATGCAGCATTGAGTTCCTCTCATCAAATTCGCCAATTATTCGTCATATTATTGACAACATGTTTTCCATCTCAAGCTTCTGTCCTCTGGGACAAATATAAAGATTTCATGAGCGACGAAATTCTACATCGCATTCGGATAGCTGATCACGATCCCAATATCGATTTTTCGACGGAAATATATAACGAGGCGCTAATAAAGATTGAAGATATTTGCATTCTGATTTCGAATATGCCATTCATTCATTTTGGTATGCCCTCACCTAACCGCTCAGCAACAGACATCATTAACAGCGAGATTCAGCGCGAACAACAGTTCAGTACGGTCTATTTAACTACTTTCGTTGAAAATAATGAGCAACTACTCACTGATGAACAAAAGAATGTATACGATCGAATTAATTTGTCAATTGCAGCAGAACAAGGTGGATTCTTTTTTTGGACGCACCAGGTCGCACTGGAAAAACGTTTCTCATCTCACTAATACTAGTGCGCATTCGGTCACAAAATCATATTGCGCTAGCAATTGCTTCATCAGGTATTGCAGTCACTTTGCTTGATGGCAGACGGATTGCAAATTCAGCACTCAAGTTGCCGTTGAACATTCACACATATCCAGATGCAGTGTGCAACATAAAAAAGCATTCCGGTACGGCTAAAGTTTTGCAAAATTGCAAAATTATTATCTGGGATGAATGCAATATGGCCCACAAGCATTCACTTGAAGCTCTCGATAGAATGATGAAAGATCTAAATAATAACACCAGGCTTTTCTGTGGTGCCTTACAGCTACTATCCGGTGATTTTATACAGACACTGCCAGTCATTCCACGTGCTACATATGCGGATGAAATTAACGCATGCATAAAACAATCTTATCTTTGGCGAAATGTCAGTACATTACGTCTTAACACAAATATACGTGTTAACTGCAAACCGATCCATTGGCACTATCATTCAAAAAATGGCTCTGAGCACTATGAGACTTAACTGCTGTGGTCATCAGTCCCCTAGAACTTAGAACTACTTAAACCTAACCAACCTAAGGACATCACACACATCCATGCCCGAGGCAGGATTCGAACCTGCGACCGTAGCGGTAGCGCGGTTCCAGACTATAGCGCCTAGAACCGCTCGGCCACTCCGGCCGGCCACTGTCATTCTCCGAGAAATTGCTCAACATTGTAAATGGAACATACCATTGCATGGAGACACACAATTCGAAAGACGCTTTGATTGAAAGCATATTTCCAGATTTACAAGTTAATTATATTAATCATGCGTGGCTTGTGAACGAGCTATTTTAGGCGAAAAATATCGATGTTGACGCTATTAATTTCAAAATACAATAGTTGTGGCCCGGCGATGAGATATTGTTCAGATCGATCGACACTGTTACCGATCCTGGCGAAGCAGTCAATTATCTTGTTGAATTTTTGTATTCGCTGGATTTACCAGGAATGCCACCACATAACTTGCGATTAAAAATTGGCTCACCTATCATTGTGCTTCGGAATTTAAATGCACCTAAGCTATGCAACGGTACAAGATTAGTCATAAAAAAATTGTGGGCAATGTTCTTGAAGCTAGAATTTTGAACGGCAAATTTGAAGGTGAAGTTGTTCTCCTGCCACGAATCCCAATGATCCCTTCAGACTCACCCATTCCATTCATACGTCTGCAATTTCCAATTCGCTTGGCATTTGCCATGACTGTTAATAAGTCACAAGGTCAAACAATGTCATTTTGTGGGTTGGATCTAGAAAATCAGGTCTTTTCACATGGCCAATTATATGCGACGTCTTCTCGCGTTGGAAAACAGTCAAGTTTATTCATTTATACTCCTCAAGAATTGACTAAAAATATTGTTCATCAGCTCGCATTAAGATAAAATTAAATAAACATTATAGATTATAACGAATTGTTTTTAGAATACTTGATGTTATTTCAAAATAAAGAATAATGAAATTATTATATTATTTGTCTTTCATTTCATTCTTTGTTTAATATTTTAATCGCTTGAAATATCATGCAGGATAACGTCTGTCGAGTCCGCTAGTATTGATATATTATTTGTTAAGTGATTAGAAATCTAAATCTTACTGCGCTGTAGTGGTCTTTGATTCAGCTCCGAATAAATCGTTCACCCAGTCACCCCATATGTGATTGTGAACATTCAGTCATTGTGAACATTCAGTCACCTCAAAATATGAATTCCTTTTGTAAATGAACTAATACATGTTAACCTAATACCTCTGAGGATGTGGGTATGAGGCTAGTACACTGTGACAACATATGCATGTCCTCCAAATTCACTACATTAAATGGCAAAATATCTATATAAGCATTAATTACCTGCATATTATCAGAAGTGTAAACCATATCCGTTACAGCTGCAACTCCTAAATGTTCGCTCCGTGTACCACGTTACAAATTTTTTATGAAGATTGTCGACCGCCAATCCTGCACCAAGCATCGATCATCTGAATGCGTTCCTGCTTTTTACTACAAATTTCTGCCATAACATATTCTCTACGTATGAGAGGGAGAAGACACTTGATTGTGGAAAGAGGAAAGATGAAACGTTCTAAGTTATACATTAAATTACATAATGCATAGATCGAATAAAAAATGTAAGCACATGCAGTCAAATAAGATTACACAGGATTATAAGAGGAAGATGAAATCGCGTATTTATACTTTGATAAATATATATACAAAAAAGTTCCTCCGTATTCTGTAAAAGAGTACGATAGAAAGTGATAGTGACAACCTATTAAGCTATCAGATTACGTATTAAAAACAGAGCAGCTAATGATCACTAACGTAGAAATATTTTAATACGTTTTTGTGATGGTGATTCGCAGTTTCAATTGCATCACTGTATGTTTAAAAAATGTAGTCATTCCCGCTGTTAGAAGCAATGGTGTCGATGACATGGTGACAATGCTCCCTAAATATTTAAATGGGAGCCATTTACTTCAGGGTCTATACAAGGGCGATGTACTTAAGGACAAAATTATGGAAATGGAAGAGGATGTAGATGAAGATGAAAAGGGAGATATGATACTGCGTGAAGAGTTTGACAGAGCACTGAAAGACCTGAGTCGAAACAAGGCCCCGGGAATATACAACAATCCATTAGAACTACTGACAGCCTTGGGAGAGCCAGTCCTGACAAAACTCTACCATGTGGTGAGCAAGATGTATGAGACAGGCGAAGTACCCTCAGACTTCAAGAAGAATATAATAATTCCAATCCCAAAGAAAGCAGGTGTTGACGGATGTGAAAATTACCGAACTATAAGTTTAATAAGTCACAGCTGCAAAATACTAACGCGAATTCTTTACAGACGAATGGAAAAACTGATAGAAGCCGACCTCGGGGAAGATCAGTTTGGATTCCGTGGAAATGTTGAAACACGTGAGGCAATACTGACCCTACGCCTTATCTTAGAAAATAGATTAAGGAAAGGCAAACCTACGTTTCTGGCATTTGTAGACTTAGAGAAAGTTTTTGACAATGTTGACTGGAATACTCTCTTTCAAATTCTGAAGGTGAAAGGGGTAAAATACAGGGAGCGAAAGGCTATTTACAATTTTTACAGAAACCAGATGGCAGTTATAAGAGTTGAGGGGTATGAAAGGGAAGCAGTGGTTGGGAAGGGAGTGAGACAGGCCTGTAGCCTCTCCCCGATGTTATTCAATCTGTATATTGAGCAAGCAATAAAGGAAACAAAAGAAAAGTTCGGAGTAGGTATTGAAATCCATGGAGAAGAAATAAAAGCTTTGAGGTTCGCCGATGACATTGTAATTCTGTCAGAGACAGCAAAGGACTTGGAAGAGCAGCTGAACGGAATGGACAGTGTCTTGAAAGGAGGGTATAAGACGAACATCAACAAAAGCAAAACGAGGATAATGGAATGTAGTCGAATTAAGTCTGGTGATGCTGAAGGAATTAGGTTAGGAAATGAGACACTTAAAGTAGTAAAGGTCGAAGTAGAGAGGATATAAAATGTAGACTGGCAATGGGAAGGAAAGCGTTTCTGAAGAAAAGAAATTTGTTAACATCGAGTATACATTTAAGTGTCAGGAAGTCGTTTCAAGAAGTATTTGTATGGAGTGTAGCCATGTATGGAAGTGAAACGTGGACGATAAATAGTTTAGACAAGAAGAGAATAGAAGCTTTCGAAATGTGGTGGTACAGAAGAATGCTGAAGATTAGATGGGTAGATCACATAACTAATGAGGAGGTATTGAATAGAATTGGGGAGAAGAGGAGCTTGTGGCACAACTTGACTAGAAGAAGGGATCGATTGGTAGGTTATGTTCTGAGACATCGAGGGATCACCAATTTAGTATTGGAGGGCAGCGTGGAGTGTAAGAATCGTAGAGGGAGACCAAGAGATGAATACACCAATTCGATTCAGAAGGACGTAGGTTGCAGTAGATACTGGGAGATGAAGAAGCTTGCACAGGATAGAGTAGCATGGAGAGCTGCATCAAACCAGTCTCAGGACTGAAGACCACAACAACAACAACATTTGCTTCGATTCATTTAATTACCACGCGAAAGAAATTCTGCAAAACGCGTTTCAATTCATTACATAGTCCATAACACTGGTCTCTGAACCAAATCTAGTCGCTACATGTTTCTTGTAATGAGTGCTCTATCTGAGGATGCTACATCCACCAGTCAACGATTTCTGTAGGGGAGACATGTTTTGCAATAATTCGTTGTTAGACTTGCTTTTGTTTAGCGTAATCCATCTTCCTAGGTCGATAAGATGATTAATGGTGACTAGTATGGAACCTTTGTAATTGGTTTTCCTCTTAGTTTACATGCAAGTTAACAACCATAGTAAAAACTAATGGTCGTTAAATACAGTAATTCCACCGTATTTAAAACTTGACATACTGTTTTCCAGCTTTTAGATGCGTACTGTACTATATTTGTACACATTACAGAATACAGCAAGAAATGCTGCTTGTTATTAGGAACAATACCTAGCACCACCACGGAATTATAAAACATATATCAGAGCATTTCTTTGCAAGAACATTAAGATGGTTACCTAACGTAAATGTCGATATCACCTCGTTTCTAGGTAAATATTTAGCTACCACATTATCTCATTACTGTGTGAGTAGGACGATAAGGATGTAATCCAACGTTTTTCTTAGGACTGAGGTATTGATTGATTTATTCTTATTTTTCATTTCAATTACGCAAACGCTTGCAGTATCTTGTGTATCAAGGGCCACGCCAGCAGAGACGCCACGCAGAGCCGTGATGTGGGGTATTCTCCATGAACTGGAGGCATCATGTAAATGCCCCTACACAAGGCCTCAGGAGCGGACGCCGCACGACACCAAACACTCCTACATCTGCACATCGGGTGGAACGCTTAGCTATTACAAAGCGGCGCTGTTTCTGATACGCTCTGTTTAGGTCTAAGCCCTTTGAGAACACAAAAGCGTTTCTAAAGCCATAGGTGTGAAATTCCAAGAAAAAAATTAGTAAATTTTGTGTTGAAATCTCTGACTTTTTACCGAAAGCACTGATATTTGTGTCAAAATCGTTTTAGAATTGCTGATAGTATTATCAGTTACAGATAAGCAAACAAAAATGTGAGAATTTACTCCATACATCGCTAAGTTCCAGCAAAACAATTGTAGCAAACCACTCTTCAGTTCCATGTGATTGACATCTGATTCTCGGAGTGTTTCTCGAATAGCATGTGGTAAAAAACAAGCGAAGCACTTACTAAATACCTTTATTTCTCGTTGAGAGGCCTGATCTATCTTATTCTATAACGACAGCCATTCCCCCCTACATAGGAGTGACCCAAAATAGTATTTTCACATTGTTTTCCTGTTTGTTATCCCATGACACTCTCTCCTCAGATGTAATTTATACATTAGCTTGTTGCTTGTCGTAATACACAACTATGATTGCAGATTTATGTTCAGGGATCACAATAATCAAAAACATCTCAAATGAAATTACGTCTCAAATGGAATTACTGTGCCGCACTGCAATATAGCAGTCAAGCTACTGACGTGAACCACTTGGCGTGGCGGAGGTAGGTCTATAAATCCATATGGTTTTTTACTGACAGTCATTCTTTCCAGGCGTCATTCATGAATGGAGCAGGAACAAAGATTAACAGAAGACTGTAAGGAATTTCAGGAAGACTTGCACAGGCTTGATGAATGGACAAGAGACTGAGAGTTGGACCTGGATGCAGGTAAATCTAACATGTTGCAAATAAATAGGAGAAGAGATGCAGTACCGTTCGATTACACTATTGACGACAAATCACTAGAAACAGTAACACTCATAAAATAGCTGGAAGTAATCATCCAAAGTGAGCTAAAGTGATATAACTATATACAAAAAACAAAAATGTATTGAAAATCATCGTCACAAGAGAGGGGGGTAAGCAATAGCACTTGTTAAGCATCAAGAGCCGGTTAAGGAACACACATCTGAGCAAGTGAAGGAGCATCTAGTACAGCGCTCTAAGAAGCAGAATAGCTTACGTTTCGATTGGGAACAGCTGAAACGGGTACTACAGTAGCGAAAGGAAATAATTATCGTTATCGAACTAGTAGTACAGTGATATATGTATATTCCTAACATTGCAGAAGCTTTGGATAATTTATTCCAGTGTAACTTCTTTTCCACAAGAGACCTAAACAATTGATATCACCTACAAGAAGAAGTGCTAGGGGACCCAAATACAACAGACATTTCGACCTTTACATACAACACGTATTAATGTCCATTAGTAGCTCTCTAGTTACTTTCTGCTCAGATAGTGCATGTGTAATGCAGATCGCACTACACACTACAAGCAGCTAAGAAGGAAGCAAATTAGTGACTGCTGGAGCATTGGCTATTCGTCGTGTTTTTGTCGCTTTTAATAAACAGGGTGTACATTTTAAGTTGACAAACCAGAATAACTCGAAAAATAAGCTTCACACGAAAAAATGTGTACAATCCAAAGTTGATTATTTTCGAGGGGGACGTCTGCTGGTGCTATAATTAGCCCGCCACCCGAGTCCCCTGGGGGTGGGGCGGGAGGCAACGTTAAAATTTCAAATGGGAGCCCCCATTTTTTATTGCAGAATCAGATTCTACATAAAAATACTACGTACATTTTGTCTGAAACATTTGTTTTGATTCTTGGTAGTTGGCGCTGTAATTCGAGAAAATACATGTTCTCATTTTTACGTGGAAAATGGTTACTAATAAATAAAAAATACTTATTGCTGTATTTCTAGAGGAGGCCGAAATGCACGCGTTTACATACACGCAGACTGGCGTGAGGTCTGGAACAGGACAATGTCTTGAGAATTGCAAATAAAGTACGTAGTTGATATAATACTTAACTTTAATCCACAACTGTAGAACATCTCTCGTTACGGTACATGCTTCATAATATTAATTATCAATTGAATACGGCGCCTTGCTAGGTCGTAGCAAATGTAGCTGAAGGCTATGCTAACTATCGTCTCAGCAAATGAGAGCGTATTTGTCAGTGAACCATTGGTATGAACGTCGGCTGTACAACTGGGCCGAGTGCTAGTAAGTCTCTCTAGACCTGCCGTGTGGTGGTGCTCGGTCTGCTATCACTGACAGTGGCGACACGCGGGTCCGGCGTATACTAATGGACCGCGGCCGATTTAAAGCTACCACCTAGCATGTGTGGTGTCTGGCGGTGACACCACACTTATTTACTTCGTAAATTTTGATTCGCTAAAACTAAAACTCTCCCTCTCTCCTCACAGGGTAGGGTTTCAGAGAGAGGAAATAGAGTTTTACAAACGTTGACCCAAATATTATTTTTTTTCCGCAGATTTGGGTCAACTTTTGTAAAACTCTAATTCCTCTGACTCAATTAAAATTTACTCCCTGTATATCGATTAAATGAATGTCCCAATGGAATAATTTGTGACCGGTCTATCGAAGGGGCACTGCAAATGAAGCATGTGTATTACAAGAAATATTTCAGTTGATCAATGAAAGAAGGAAGTAAACAAACGTTAAGGGAACTTCTGGAGTACAGAAATACAAGTCACTTAGAAATGTAAGAAAGTGGAAGCGGAAGGAAGCCAAGAGGAAATGACTGCAGGAAAAATGTGAAGAAATCGAAAATGAAATGATTGTCAGAAGGACTGACTCAGCATGCAGCAAATTAAAAAAAAACCTTCGGTGAAATTAAAAGCAACGTTGATAACATTGAGAGTGCAATGGAAATTCCACTGTTAAATGCAGAGGAGAGAGCAGGTAGCTGGAAGGAATACGTTGAAGGCTTCTGTGAGGGGGAAGATTTGTCTGATGACGTGATAGAAGAAGAATCAAGAGTCGATATAGAAAAGGTAGGGGATCAATTATTAGAATCAGCATCTAATAGAGCTGACGGGGACCGGTATTTTCAACAACACAATGACCCTAAATATATGGCTCTGAGAACTTGCGAGTGGCTATTACATAGTGCTCCAAGAAGGGTTTTACTCTACCACAGAGCCCTGGTCTTAACTTGATATAGCATTTTTGGGCACACTTGGATACAGAAGTTCGAAAACGTCGTTCTACAGAGAATTGGGAGTTTTAGACGGTGTTGTGAGAGGAATGGTCGAAGATCTCACAAGTCGGTTCACTCCATGCCAAGACGTCTACAAGCTGTCATCAATGCCAACGAAAAGCAGAAAGGCTACTAGAACAGAGTTAGGTGAATTACAGTGACTTTAACTTCATTTCTGTATAGGTGAACCACAACCCTTTGTTGATAAGCATAGCAACTGATTTCTTTTTACAAACTAATATTTTTGTTGTGAGAAATCAATTATACCAGATGATTTTTTACTACTGTACCTTTAAATAAACATGACAGTGTCTTGGTATCACCTTTATTTGTTTGTAACATGTATACAGGGTGAGTCAGGAGGAAAGGAACATGCTTTGAGGGGTGATAGTGATTCTGAATAATAAACTTCATATGGACGTATTCCCTATCCGAATGGTTTCCGAAATCGTACAAAAGTGATATTAGATGTGTTCTATCTCCGAAACCATTCGGAATAGGGCATACGTCCACATGAAGTTTTTTTTTAGAATCACTAATACTATCATCCCTCAAAGCATGTACCTGTCCTCCTGACTCATCTTGTATAGTGGTAGGTTTGCCAGTACTTTGTGATGCCACTGTAGATTACGCTGAAGAAACATCAGTTCAGAATCAGTAATACTATCATCCCTCAAAGCATGTACCTTTCCTCCTGACTCATCTTGTATAGTGGTAGGTTTTCCAGTACTTTGTGATGCCACTGTAGATTACGCTGAAGAAACATCGGTTATGAAAGTTGTGACTGTAACAGACAACTTCCACTTGGCACAGCCAACAACCGTAAGAAATCTTGGGCCTCTGCTGATCTTCTGATCTCCATGTCACATTTGTCTGTTAAGATGTGATTTGCCTGGTGAAATGCCTCCTGTAGCCCGTCATCATTTCTCTGCCAAATACGACAATTTTGTCTGAGAAATGGATCGATTTGAAGCTTGTTATTCCACAGCTGCTGGTTTCTGAGAACCCCTTTATGCGTTTTCTATGTACAAATTAAATAATTGTGGAGACAAGCGAAACCCCTATCTTACTCCCTTTCATATCTGAGCCTGTGATTCATCCTCCTCTAACAGAGCGTTCTGATTCTTACAGAGCTGTCCCTATTTTCTTCACCTCTTTGAAGAATTAGTTCCATTTCGTGTTATCGAACAGTTTCTCTGCATCTATCAAACGGAATAACAGTGGTGTGTTGAGCCTGGAGGATTTCTCTATGATTAATCATGATATTAGTATAGCTTCTCGTGTTTATTAGAAATGCAGAGTAGCCATCTTGTAAGAAGTCTTCTACTCTCTGCTCCAATCTATAGTAGATAATTTTGATAATAATTTTGGAGGAATGTGATAAGAGGCTGAGTGTTTCGTACGGTTTCTATTTCTTTGCTTGGTTAGTCGTCAGAATGTATGTCAAACATATCCGCATCCTTCATCTATATGCCCTTTATCATCTGAACTAACACGTTTAGCTGTTTCTCAGAGAGATTTCAATAATGCTCCAGGAATTCTTTCAGTATTGATGAACCAAGCGCATCTTGTAGTAAAGAGAATATTTCATAGCGCTGATTTTTTATTGCGATTTATTTACGACATTATAGCTGTTTCTCACACCTTAGCTTTAGTGTCTCCTGCCTTTCCAATCCTCCGCCAGCAGATACAGTTCTTCTGACTCCCTCCTCCAGAGTTGCGTCCTTTTCTTCTTCCGTTAGTTGTAAGCCATTCCATCACCTTCTTAGACCATCTGTCCTCTCTCAAAAGACATAGATGTCCGTACTGTCTCAATCGTTTTGCTTCAGTTGTATCCATTATGGCAGTGCCCATTCTCTAGGTATGTCTTTTTATGGTTCCTCATCTCAGTCAGTAAGAACGGAACGCTTGTAATATCACTATGTTGTCAGTCTGTCTGTCCGACAGTTCAAAACCCATTTTCACAGGATATCGTAGACGTATCAAGTTGAAATTTGTGTCACGTACTAACGTCTACAGTCTCTTGGCGATGTAAAGAACTGAACCTTCTAACTCAATACAATCAAAATATACTGCCATTTATGTCACATATTTTGAAACAAACTCACTCATCAAAAACTACGGGATGCTTCCTGTTGACCTAGAATTACGGAATCTGACAAGAAACAAGATTTCACACTAAAACCAAAGGAAAAGAGCGAAAACTGTTAATTTGTAATTATATCACACGAGAAAAATATTTTTTTTGTCATTTGTCATCAATCGGTCTGTATGTTCGTCAGTCTGTAACGAGCATATTTTCTTTAAAACGGGTAGACTTACGAAGTTGAAATTTATGTTGCGTACTGAGGTCCATAGCCCCTTGGCGGGTTTAATAAACGTTAGCTTCTAAGTCAGCGCAGTTAAAAGAGCGACCATCTACGTCAGATATTTTGACACTCGCAAACTCAGTCATCAAAACCTGTAGGGTACTTTCCGTTGACCTATAATCACGAGCGATGGCACACAAGATCTCCGAGGTAGTGATGAAGTGGGGATTTTCCCGTACGACCATTTCACGAGTGTGCCGTGGTTATCAGGTACTGATAAAACATCAAATCTTCGACATCGCTAGGGCCGGAAAAACATTCTGCAAGAAAGGGATCAACAACGACTGACCAGAACCGTTCAACGGGAGACAAGTGAAACCCTTCCGCAAATTGCTGCAGATTTCAGTTCTGGGCCATCAACAAGTGTCAACGAAACATCATCGATATGGGCTTTCGGAGCCGAAGGCCCACTCCTGTACTGACTGCAAGACACGAAGCCTGGGCCCGTCAACACCGACATTGGATTGTTGATGACTGGAAAACACGTTGGCTGGTCGGCCGAGTCTCGTTTCAAATTGTATCGAGCGGATGGACGTTTACGGGTATGGAGACAACCTCATAAATCTATGGACCGCCCGCATCTCGTGGTCGTGCGGTAGCGTTCTCGCTTCCCACGCCCGGGTTCCCGGGTTCGATTCCCGGCGGGGTCAGGGATTTTCTCTGCCTCGTGATGGCTGGGTGTTGTGTGCTGTCCTTAGGTTAGTTAGGTTTAAGTAGTTCTAAGTTCTAGGGGACTTATGACCACAGCAGTTGAGTCCCATAGTGCTCAGAGCCAAATCTATGGACCCTGCATGTCACTGGGGGGCTGTTCAAGATGGGGAGGCTCTGTAAGGGTTTTGGCCGTGTTCAGTTGGAGTGATATGGAACCCCTGATACGTCTAGATACGACTCTGACAGGTGACACGTACGTAAGCATCCTGTCTGATCACCTGCATCCATTCATGTCCACTGTGCATTCCGACGGACGTGGGCAATTCCAGCAGGACAGTGCGACACCTCACACGTCCGGAATTGTTACAGAGCGACTCCAGGAACACTATTTTGAGTTCAAACACTTCTGCTGCCCACTAAATTCTCCAGACAAGAACATTATTGAGTATATCTGGGACGCCTTGCAAAGTGCTGTACATAAGAGATGTCCATCCCCTCATACTCTTACGGATTTGTGGACAGCCCTGTAGGATTCATGGTCTCAGTTCCGTCCAGCACTACTTCAGACATTACTGGAGTCCATACCACGTCGTGTTGCGGTGCTTCTGTGTCCTCGCGGAGGCCCTACACGATATCAGGCAGGCATACCAGTTTCCTTGGCTCTTCAGTATATGTGAAACTGCATTTAACTGTTTGGTTGCTTGTCTGCCTTAGCACTTATGAAGATCAGAAAAGTTTAGATGTTCCAGCCTACATCAATTAGGCAGAAGTGTACCGTATAGCGAAGCATAATTCGCGGCTATGCAGCCGCAAACACAGACCTCTTGCCCACAGTGCTGTTTCATTCAGGCCGGGCAATTAGTTGAGTCGCTCGCCTGCTTCACGGGTCTCGGCCCCAGCTGATGTTGGATGCTGCAGCCACTCTGCCGCCGCGCAGCTGCGTTTTTCATCCGCTGTGTGGTTAGCGGAAAGGGGGTAGGGCGGACACACACATACACACATGAGGCCCGTTCCTCATTAGGCACGGTACGAGTCGTGTGGCGTGCCGCTCTGTGCAGAATGGGAACACTCCCTGCGCCGGACAAAGCCAGCCTCTGGCTGGCCAGCAACGTCACGGTGCCAACACGCTGAAAGCTAGTCTCGGCGCAAGTGGCAGAATCTGCCTCTCACCCGTGTATTCTATTTGTAACGAGGCACACTAACCTAATAACGTCCCAAACATTTAGAATCAGAATTATACAGGTGGCAGAAAGAACCTATACTGGGTACTTTGAGATGAAACGAATATTTAATGTTTTGCTCATACAAACAATTTACGCTTTGTACTAACAACTTAAGCTCACAGCAGTTGTTCACAGTGACGACCGCTAGCCTCAGTGCATGCGTTACCCCTCTTACCCTCTTCGTTCCCTCGGTTCAGACACATTTTTTCTTCTAAGAAAAATAGGTGTATATTTCCACCTATAGATCTATGGTCCGCGAGTGAGGACCTTATAGTTCTTAGCTTCAAACTAGGTCTCAACATCTTAAAACGTATGATTCGTGTGTTAGTTTACAGCTGGTCGTAGATCGAAAATGGTTACTTCTACAGATCTAAAAGATATACGAATAGTTATTGTGCTTAAATTTTTGACAGAGAATACGTAATTTTTCTTCCTAAGTTTACGTGGACCTCAGGTCACAACACATATTTGCTAATTTCAATTTTGTCTTCGATAATGAAATACGGAAATATCAGTTATTTCTCCGTTCTACAGCAACACATGAAACATTAAATGGTGAGCAATGAGAAGCTCTTGTTAATGGCTCTGAGCACTATGGGACTTAACTGCTGTGGTCATCAGTTCCCTAGAACTTAGAACTACTCAAACCTAACTAACCTAAGGACATCACACACATCCATGCCCGAGGCAGGATTCGAACCTGCGACCGTAGTGGTCACGCGGTTCCAGACTGTAGCGGCCAGAACCGCACGGCCACTCCGGCCGGCTCTTGTTAATGACAGCAATGCGGAATTATCTGGTTGGACAGATGAACTCTTGTTTTTACCTAAAGATCATCCTTCTGAGCTTGATGAAACTCACTGCTAAACAATAAGAACGTCAACATGTAGTGCCAGTAGCTGGGAGAAGAGGACATCCTTGTACAGTGAATTTCTCTGACAGTGAAGATATGTTTGATGTAGAAAATGTGAATAAAAAGCCAAGAAAAGCTGTGTTGCAACAGGTTTCCGAAGCTACATTTTAAAACGTCGGCCATCTACCAAAATTTGTTGAGACAACCCGGAATGCCTGAAAATACGGAAACCTGACTGCAAATCAAAGATAACCGACAAGTGCGTCAAGTGTGGAATGTATTTCTGAATTGTGAAAAATAATTGTTTTGAAGCTTGTCGTAAAACATGCCGTAAAGATTTATTTACTGGCGTAGCAAATAACTCCTTGCGAGAAATTATTGTATGATTATCATCTTCTTATTTTTATGAAGTTGTTTTATGGCATCAACCAAAACGTGTATTGAAAATCATATATTTCAAAGAAATTAACATTAAGAAATCTATTTTCTGGGGGAATTAGCATATATAGTTCACTACTTCAAATAAAATACACTACTGGCCATTTAAATTGCTAAACCACGAAGATGGCGTGCTACAGACGTGAAATTTAACCGAAAGGAAGAAGATACTGTGATATGCGAATGATTAGCTTTCCAGAGTATTCACACAAGGATGGCGCCGGTGGCGACACCTACAACGTGCTGACATAAGGAAAGTTTCCAACCCGCGCGACTGCTACGGTCGCAGGTTCGAATCCTGCCTCGGGCATGGATGTGTGTGATGTCCTTAGGTTAGTTAGGTTTAAGTTCTAGGGGACTGATGACCACACATGTTGAGTCCCATAGTGCACAGAGCCATTTGAACCATTTTTTGAAAGTTTCCAACCGATTTCTCATACACAAACAGCAGTTGACCGGCGTTGCCTGGTGGAGCGTTGTTGTGATGCCTCGTGTAATGAGGAGAAATGCGTACCATCACGTTTCCGACTTTGTTAAAGGTCGGATTGTAGCCTATCGCGATTGCGGTTTATCGTATCGTGACATTGCTGCTCGCGTTGGTCGAGATCCAATGACTGTTAGCAGAATATGGAATCGGTGGGTTCAGGAGGTTAATACGGAACGCCGTGCTGGATCCCAACGGCCTCGTATCACTAGCAGTCGAGATGATTGGCATCTTATCCGCATGGCTGTAACGGATCGTGCTGCCACGTCTCGATCCCTGAGTCAACAACCATCTGCACGGACAGTTCGACGACGTTTGCAGCAGTATGGACTATCAACTCGGAGACCATGGCTGCGGTTACCCTTGACGCTGCATCACAGACAGGAGCACCTGCCATGGTGTACTCAACGACGAACCTGAGTGCACGAATGGCAAAACGTCATTTTTTCGGATGAATCCAGGTTCTGTTTACAGCATCATGATGGTCGTATCCGTGTTTGGCGACATCGAGGTGAACCCACATTGGAAGCGTGTATTCGTCATCGCCATACTGGCGTATCACCCTGCGTGATGGTATGGGGTGCCATTGGTTACACGTTTCGGTCACCTCTTGTTCGCACTGACGGCACTTTGAACAGTGGACGTTACATTTCAGATGTGTTACGAACCGTGGCTCTAGCCTTCATTCGACCCCTGCGAAACCCTACATTTCAGCAGGATAATGCACGACCGCATGTTGCAGGCCCTGTACGGGCCTTTCTCGATACAGAAAATGTTCGACTGCTGCCCTGACCAGCACATTCTCCAGATCTCTCACCAATTGAAAACGTCTCGTCAATGGTGGCAGAGCAACTGGCTCGTCACAATACGCCAGTCACTACTCTTAATGAACTGTGGTATCGTGTTGAAGCTGCATGGACAGCTGTACCTGTACACGCCATCCAAACTGTGTTTGACTCAATGCTCAGGCGTATCAAAGCCGTTATTACGGCCAGAGGAGGTTGTTCTGGGTACTGATTTCTCAGGATGTATGCTCCCAAATTGAGTGAAAATGTAATCACATGTCAGTTCTAGTATAATATATTTGTCCAATGAATACCCGTTTATAATCTGCATTTTTTCTTGGTGTAGCAATTTTAATGGCCAGTAGTGTATTGGTGTATTGCTAAGTAGAATATTTTATTGCAGAAAGGGAAAATGAATACGAAGAAAAGATTAGCGCGTTTTCACGATAAGTGAGACTTGTGGTCCACATATGCGGACTTCCTTTTATGACTGAGTAATTCATCAAAAAATATTTCATTTGCATTTATGTAATGCTTGTTTATTAACACAATTTTGGTAAACATTTTTGGAATACAGTGATCAATTAATTGTTATATTTAGATTAAAGTTCAGTCTTGATCACGTTATGTCTGTTTTAATGAGTAACCGGTTTCGGTTTTTTTTTCTATAAAACCATCATCAGACCCATTGGCTCCCTTGGGTTGGTAGGTGGAGCTCTCCTTGCTGCTGTGCAGTTGACTGCACAGCAGCAAGGAGAGCTCCACCTACCAACCCAAGGGAGCCAATGGGTCTGATGATGGTTTTATAGAAAAAAAACCGAAACCGGTTACTCATTAAAACAGACATAACGTGATCAAGACTGAACTTTAATCTAAATATAGCTTGTTTATTAGTTTGCTGGAAAATATGAAAAGATCTTTTCTATTTCAGGAATGAAGAGTTTCTTTTTCATTCTCTGAAATTTCCCTACTTTCTGTGTTACAGTGCGTAGCAGTTCGATGCTCCTGTGATGTATGGGTGATTCTGTTTGCATTTTATTCGATTCCGGTCGCTAGTGTAGTCACCATCTACGGTTGAGGCCGCAACAGCAGATCATGGGAAAGAGGCCATGCAGCTACGACAAGAAATGGTTCACTTAATTCCAGCATAAGGACAGCAACTTGAAATTATGTAATAAAACTGTAAAAAAGCTTTAAAGTTGTACAGAAGTTTGTCTTTATTAACTGATGACTAGTTTCGGATCTTTTTAGTCCATATTCAAATCATCCAAATTTTTGAGTCATACAACATCCATTATGTGTGAACATTGACCACGTAGCGTGTGTGTGTGTAAGGCTGAATGCAATATGTTATTTACAAAACGACCGTGCTGTGCTGGATGCACTGTGCGTTAACACTAGGTGAATCGCATCCGTCATTTTGGCGGATGCTCTGCTTTAGCGGACTTATTTCCTGTAAAAGGTTATTCTACAGCTCAGATTTCCTATGACTTTTAACAAGCATTTTCAAGTACACCTCTGCAAAGAATAAATCGTGTTGGACAATTCTGAAAAGTGGAACAATGAATTCCTATCACAAGGACCATCAACTGTTATTTTTACGGGTACGGATACTTGAACAATAGCGTTGTGGCATGTCCAAAGCTATTGTTGTTTTCCTTCCTGACTGGTTTATAGCATTCTGCAGATCCTTTGTCAGTATGGAAGTTTTATTGCTCAAGTGGCGCAGTTTGTGTTGACCACATTTCAGTTGCTTCACAATGGCTCTTCCAAGACGTCGTTTGCCTAATGCAGAAATTTTAAAATACTTGATTTCAATGTCGAATGAACAATCCGAAGCTGAAGATCGCAGTAACATTCGTGAAATAATAATTGCAAGAAGATAACATTACAAACGCTGTTGGTAATGAGGAATACATCCCTCCGATCTATGAAATGAGTGACGTTTCAGACAGCGACATTGCACTTACTGCATAGAAACAGGTCAAAGAGAGGCAAACCAATGTTGCTTTACCTATCGCAGGTGCGTTTGTTTAGCTTTACGTTATTATAATTATTATTAAAGTATTTCTACTCATGTTCGCAGCACGTGGACTCACGGTAGCGTTCTCGCTTCCCGAACTCGGGGTCCCGAGTTCGATTCCCGGCGGGGTCAGGGATTTTCACCTGCCCCGAGATGACTGGGTGTTGTTGTGTCGTCTTCTTCATCATCATTCATCCCCATTACGGTCGGAGGAAAGCAATGGCAAACCACCTCCGTTAGGACCTTGCCTAGTACGGCTGTGCGGGTCTCCCGCATCGTTCACCTACGCTCTGTCAAGAATCATGGGACTTCATTTCCATTCCATTTCAACTCATCCTTCGGATAGCGGTAAAGGGGTTTTCGAAGTTCATCTTGTGTTGCAATATTGGTTGAATTATTAACTACAACATTCTGTATTCCTTTGGTTAGATATGACATTATCCAATTGTTGACTATCCCATCAATCCCATAAAACATCAATTTATCTGGGAGAATACTGTGATTCATACCGTAAAATTGCTTAGATAGGCCATGGAAATTACCAACCAGCGCTATTTTATTATTTAATATTTGTAATATCAGTTGAGTGAACATGTAAATGGCATTCTCAGTAGAACAAACCTTATGAAAGCCAAACTGTCATTTGCTGAGGACACTGTTTTTGCTAAGGTGAGATTCTATGTAGAATCCATAATTTTCTCAAAAATTTTGGAGAATGATCTCAGCAGTGAAACAGGTCGTCAGTTGATGACATCTCTCTTATAACCTTTCTTATAGAGGGGTTTGACACGGGTATATTTCATTCTCTCTGTAAAAATGCCTTGAATTAATGATCCATAACATATTTTGGTTAATATCGAGCTTATTATGTGAGAATAAATTTTTAGTAGTGTATTGCAAACACCATCAAAACCAGCTGAGATTTTATTTTTGAATGAATGTATAATTTTCTTAATATCATGAATGATGGTGAATGGCGTCGCATTTTGTACATCGTTGAACCGCCGTTCTGCGCTAACACAGAACTCCTTCGTCGGAGACTATCGGTGACCTAGAGTGTTCTTGTTGTTGTTGTCTTCAGTCCTGAGACTGGCTTGATGCAGCTCTCCATGCTACTCTATCCTGTGCAAGCTTCTTCATCTCCCAGTACTTACTGCAACCTACATCCTTCTGAATCTGCTTAGTGTATTCATCTCGTGGTCTCCCTCTACGATTTTTACCCTCCACGTTGCCCTCCAATGCTAAATTTGTGATCCCTTGATGCCTCAGAACATGCCCTTCTTCTTGTCAAGTTGTGCCACAAACTCCTCTTCTCCCCAATTCTATTCAATACCTCCTCAATAGTTACGTGATCTACCCACCTAATCTTCAGCATTCTTCTGTAGCACCACATTTCAAAAGATTCTATTCTCTTCTTGTCCAAACTATTTATCGTCCATGTTTCACTTCCATACATGGCTACACTCCATACAAATACTTTCAGAAACGACTTCCTGACCTAGAGAGGGGCCCCATTCTTCCAGTGTTTTGGAGAGGCACTACTGTGTTAGTCGAGGTGTCATGGTGTGGGGAGCCATCGGATGTAGCTTCGGGTCATGTCCGGTAGCTACTGAGCAAACGGTACAGTGGTAAGTCATGGACATCCCGCTTCCTCGTGTGTTACATCTCAGGTGACAGTATCGTAGTGCCATTTTTCAACAGGACAACGCACGTCTACAAATGGTACGTGTCTCTGTGAACTGTAAGCGTGATGTTAAGCTACTCCCGTGGCTAGCAAGATTCCCATTTACGTCCCTGATAGAACGTGTGTGAGACTAGTTAGGATGTCAATCACTATTAGGAATTCAATGAGGTGACAAAAGTCACGGGATAGATATGCACACACATTGATGGCGACAGTATCGCATACATAAAGCATAAAAGGGTAGTACATTGACGGAGCTGTCATTTGTACTCAAGCGATTCATGTGAAAAGCTTTCCGATGTTATTATGGTCGCACGATGGGAATTAATAGACTCTGAAAGCCGAATGGTAGTTGGAACTAGACCCATGGGACATTCCATTTCGCAAATCATTAAGGAATTCAATATTCTGAGGTCCACAGTATCAAAAGTGTGCAGAGAATACCAAATTTCAGGCAATACTTCTCTCCATAGATAACGCAGCGGTCGACTGACTTCAGTTAACGACCGAGAGCAGCGGCGTTTGCGTAGAGTTAACAGAGCTAACAGACAAGCAACACTGCGTGAAATAACCGGAGAAATCAATGTGGGAAGTACGACGAACGAATCCTTTAGGACAGTGCGGCGAAACTTGGCGTTAGTGGACTATGGCAGCAGACGACCGACGCGAGAATCTTTGTTAAGAGAACGACATCGCCTGCAGTGCCCCTCCTGTGAGTGTGACCATATCGGTTGGACACTAGGCTAATGGAAAACCGTAGCCTGATCAGATAAGCCTCGATTTCAGTTGCTAAGAGCTGGTGGTAGGTTTCAAATGTGGCGCAGGCCTCACAAAACCGTGGACCCCAGTTGTCAATAAGGCACTGTGCGAGCTGAATGACTTGGATCGAGGATGTGGACAACGCTCTTAGGTGAAATTTCATTAAAAACTGTTTTTAAATTATCTGCTATATTATTACTAGAACTAAATTCATGTTACAACACACAATAACACTGACAAAGGGCAATACTGATAAAAAGATCACTCTCACGAAAGGTAGCAAATAATTGACAGACATAAAAAATAGCTTACACTGAAAATTACACGATCTTTAATGAAAAATCTTAAGTTCCCTGATATGGATGTCTCATTCAACAATGGGTCTAACTACTCGCGACTGCTTTGACAATAAAAATATTACCTTCATTCCTCTTCATTCTCTTTTCATTCTAAACCACTAGGCAAATCCTTCTCGTCTGTTTCACAATATTCAAACACAAATCATTTTAGTAAAACATAGATGCATTTAACTTTACGTCTACATTGCCACGAGTCGTCTGCTCGGCGTCTTTCTTCTACTATTTCTAACGACAGAAATTTCGCGTTCCTCGCTGCCAAGCAGCGATGACAAAACGAACACATCTTCCAGCGGTCGACTAATCTGACCAGAGACTGCGCGTGAATAATAAGCGATTCAAAACAGTCGCTTAGCGTTTAAGGCATCCAAAGTATGTACAAATTCCAGGAATGCAAGTAACTAAATCTCAATGGCCCTGTTTTACAAATAATGGTCGAGTTTCTGCAACGGGCATACATACTCTACGGAACGTCGAGGAAGAGATATGGATCGTTAATCGAAGGTAGTATTCAGTCTAGCTGTCACCAAGAATTCAGATTGAACAATCCACACGTGGTGACCATCATTTATTGTACTTGATGAACTCTACAGCACATTTCCCCGGTGACAGTTTCAGTGTGCAGCTGTACAGCGGATATGTTCCAGACAAACATCAGGAAATAGAAGACAGTAAGAAGATTATGGAATACGTCCCCCTCAAGATATTGTATACTGACAGTCTCTGTAGAAGAGGACTAGTGTCAGAGACTAAAACATTAACAGATGCGTTGTACGTCACAGCTGAAGATACATTTGTTGCTTGTATAACCAATGCAATGCGTTTGTAACACCTTAGTGCCTATATCTCTTATTAAACAGAGATTTATATATTTGATACTCAAGAAAGCAGATATCTGAAGTCACTGCTAAAATGACCATATTTCACCGATTTTCGAATCCTAAAGCTTTCTTCATATCGCATAAAAGTAGATATCTTAAGTGTTGCGAAACGACTCAAATCATTTAAGAAAGGCGAGTCTTTCGGTCCAGATGGTATGCCAATCAGGTTCCTTTCAGAGTATGCAGACACAATAGCGCCTTTCTTAGCAATTATATGCAACCGCTCACTTGACGAAAGGTCTGTTCCTGAAGACTGGAAAGTAGCACAGGTCACACCAATATTCAAGAAAGGAAATAGGAGTAACCCATTGAATTTAAAACCCATATCACTGACGTTAATTTGCAGGAGGATTTTGGAGCATACACTGTACTCGAACATTATGAATCACCTTGAAGAAAATGGCAGATTGATACATAACCAACTCGGATTCAGAAAATATCATTCCTGTGCAACACAGCTAACTCTTTATTCCCATGAAGTAATAAGTGCTGTCGACAAGAGATCTCAGATCGTTTCCATATACCTAGATTTCCAGAAGGCTTTTGATAAGTTTTCTCACAAGCGACTATTAATCAAATTGCATGCATATGGAGTATCGTCTCAGTTGTGTGACTGGATTTGCGATTTCCTCTCAGAGAGGTCCCAGTTCGTAGCGATAGACGGTAAACCATCGTGGAGAACAGAAGTGATATCTGGCGATCCGCAAGATAGTGCCATAGGCCCTCTGCTGTTCCTGATTTACATAAATGATCTAGGTGATAATCTGAGCAACCTCCTTAGACTGTTTGCAGATGAAGCTGTAATTTACCGTCTAGTAAAATCATAAGAAGATCAATTCCAATACCAAAATGATCTAGAGAGACTTTCTGTATGGTGCGAAAAGTGGCAATTGGCACTAAACAAAGAAAAGTGGGAGATCATCCACATGGCTACTAAAAGAAATCCGATAAATTTTGGGTATACGATAAATCGCACAAATCTAAGGGCTGTCAATTCGACTAAATACCTAGGAATTACAATTACGAGCAACTTAAACTGGAAAGACCACATAGATAATATTGCGGGTAAGGGGAACAAAGACTGCGCTTTGTTTGCAGATCACTTAGAAGATACGACAAACCCACTAAAGAGACAGACTAATTACACTTGTCCGTCCTCTGCTAGAATATTGCTGCGCGTAGTGGTATCCTTACCGGGTAGGATTGACGGAGGACATCGAAAAAGTGCAAGGAAGGACGGCTCGTTTCGTGTTATCGAGCAATAGGGGTGAGAGTGTCACTGATATGATACGCGAGTTGGAGTGGAAGTCACTGAAACAAAGGCGGTTTTCTTTGCGGTGAGATCTATTTACGAAATTTCAATCACCAACTTTCTCCTCCGAATGCGAAAATATTTTGTTGGCACCCACCTAGATAGGGAGAAATGATCATCATAACGAAATGATCGAAATCAGAGCTCGAACGGAAAGATTTAGGTGTTCCTTTTTCCCACACGCCATGCGAGAGTGGAATGGCAGAGAAGTAGTATGAAATTGGTTCGATGAATCCTCTGCCAACCACTTAAGTGTGAATTGCAGAGTAACCATGTAGATGTGGAACACTAATTCCGTTGATTATATGCTGTGATATTCGTAACAAAAAATAGTGGTTCTGAACCCATTTGGATGTTATTGTCGAAAATTAACCTGTGTGAATATGGGACCTTTTAGGAATTGCCGATCCAATTATACAAAGTTCAAGAATGCTCAGTTAATGGTTTGTGATGTGTAGCAATTTTTATTTGACGTGCAACCTGGGTTGTTTCAAGTGAAATACTCTCACGCGCTAATGGGATAAGCGACCAATCAAGTGATTGCCAAGATCCTGCAATAAAGACATGTCATTAAAAGACAGGGACCAGGCTCTTCTTTTAGAAGCAATTCCATGGAGGAGAAAGCCTGATTACCTCACCGCATTCAGGACAGCTTTTAAAGCACATTAGCTAATCACAGAGAGTGTTAATCGACTTGTGAACGTCTGGATAAACACTGAAATCGAAATTTCATTTCGTACATGCTGAAATGTTTTAAAGCGATTATAGAACAGAATGGACTTTAAGAACATAACAGCAAAACACCATCAACAACCGCCGACATAAAACAAAACAAATATTACTAATTACAGTGGTATTACGGCACGCGAGATTTTGCGCACCAAGCTAGAGAATTTATTTCTCTTTAGAACTACGTCGAAAAATGTGTGAACTCCAATTCAGACAGCGATAGAGGAAAATTCTGATAGTTCTGGCGCCTGCAGCGTGCAGCATAGTTTAGTTTCCGGTGGCCGGACAACTATCGCACGTTAAGGAACAAAAAATAACGACCACCTAAGCCACTGACATATAGAAAATTAAGATTTATCAACGTCACTAACTTACTTCAGGGAACCACAGGGAGTTAATTTTAATTTTAATAATTAACAGCCTCAGTTGCACCATTTGCCTAGAATTTACCTAGGTTTCAGTCGGGATAACCCAACCTTCTTCAGAATAACAGTGACTACCGTTTGTCCATAGTGGACATTGTCAAGCTAAAACTACAAATCCACAGATTATCGTCAGACTATAAAGCTTATCTGGAACTGCCTCGGCCCCACTTCGCTTCCGCGATGCGGCAGCCATGAGTGCTGTACCGGAAGTGACCGTAGCGTAGGTTTGGATACGACTCTGACACGTACGTAAGCATCCTGTCTGATCACCTGCATTCATTCATGTCCATTGTACTTTCCGACGGATTTGTGAAATTCCAGGAGGACAATGAGACGCCGCACACGTCGAGAATTGTTACAGAGTGGCACCAGCAACACTCTTCTGAGTTTAAACACTTCCGCTGGCCACCAATATCCCCAGATATGAACATTATTGAGCGTATCTGGGATGCCTTGCAAGGTGCTGTTCAGAAGAGATCCACTCCCTCGTGCTCTTTCGGATCTATAGACAGCCTGCAGGCTTCGTGGTGTCAATTCCTTCCAGCACTACTTAACCCTAGGACGCCCAAGCCTTTTTTTCTAACTTGGATACCTAAGGTGGGGGGGGGGGGGGGGTTCGGGGAGCCCACAGGTATTAAATAAGTTTACTGACGAAAAATTACAACTTTCAAAATGGTTGATGTATTTTAACTAAGGTATTACAATACAAAATACAGATGTATTCATATACAATAAAATACTCTGAGTCCTCAACTTCAAGGCAAGAGACACACTTCACATTTTTTTCTGAATGTGTGTTACATACATGTTTATGACGCTGTCCACAATACTGTTTTGATTTGCTTAGATTGTTGTACTTCTGCTTCTTTCTTTTAGCTTCTCTTACACAAATATGGCACCGACCTTTCCCTGCAGGAGGCTGACGTACTTTTGATGTCTCTTCTTTGATTTTCTTTTGTAGAATAGTCTCCATTGATTGAACAATTTGGTTCGATAACCCTCTTGCAATGGCACTTCTTTCTTCTACCTGCAATTTCACTAGTTCCATCCCAGCTTGCAGAAGATAAAGTTTCCGTTTGTTGAGTTTCTTCTCATCCCATCTTGGATGTTGCTGGATGAATATGGTGGTTGCATTGATAGCACAAATGTCGATGAGAGAGTAAAATACAGACAGAGGCCATCTCTTTGTTCCCCTCTTGCAGGTGTACATATGCGCCATTTGATCAATGGTATCAATTCCACCTTTAGTAGAATTATAATATGCATTTATCTCGGTTTTATTCTTCTCTTCTCCAACAGTGCCTTTATCTTTGTGTATTGTTGACAATATCAGTAAGTTTTTACTTAGTTTCGTTTTTGCTATGTAGGACACCAAAGTTACTGGAGGCCTACCTGTTGATGGGTCTGTGAACAAGAACATTGACGAATATAGCTCTCGATTTGACGTGTTCTTCATTATGTCTGGAATATGCTTCCTGTTTGACTGGAGAGTTCCTACTGTAGTAACTTTGTAGTCTTGGTATAACTCTTCCGCCAAATCCACCGATGTGTAGTATCGGTCAGTAGTAATATTTCGACCAGTATTTTTCACAGGTACTACCAGACGTTTGACGACAGCTGCTGAACCTCATTCCTCTTTCGGCAAATTCTGAACATTACCTGCATAGGGTTCCATGTTCAAGACTGTCAACTGCATCGGACATCATGCGTGTAAGGCAGCCATATTTGCCCGGTTTATCCTTCATAAATACTTTGAAGGGGCAGCGCCCTCTAAACAAGCTGAGCATCTCATCAAAGATCGTGTACAGTGACAGAATTGTCCTTATTTGCCCCCATAAGTACCAGTGGTCTAGGGGTAGTGTTTTTGATTCATGATCAAAACGTCTGCGGTCCCGGGTTCGATCCCCGCCACTGCTTAAATTTTGATAAATAATCAGCATTGGCGGCCGAAGACTTCCGGCATAAGAAGTCAGCCTCATTCCGCCAACGGCCTTGTCAAAGAGGGTGGAGGAGCGGATACAGATTCAGGGCACTCTCTTGTCCTAAGGGTGGGAAATTGCCCCTAAAGGCGGAAGAATCAGCAATGATCAACGACATGAGGATGCAGAAGGCAATGGAAACCACTGCATTAAAGACACGTAATGTGTATCCACAGGAAATGTGGCCTGTAATTGTAGAAGTGTCATGATGATCTCTCCATTGGCAAAAGATTCCGGAATAGTCCCCCATTCGGATCTCCGGGAGGGGACTGCCAAGGGGGAGGTTACCATGAGAAAAAGATTGAATAATCAACGAAAGGATAACGTTCTACGAGTCGGGGCGTGGAATGTCAGAAGCTTGAACGTGGTAGGGAAACTAGAAAATCTGAAAAGGGAAATGCAAAGGCTCAATCTAGATATAGTAGGGGTCAGTGAAGTGAAGTGGAAGGAAGACAAGGATTTCTGGTCACATGAGTATCGGGTAATATCAACAGCAGCAGAAAATGGTATAACAGGTGTAGGGTTCGTTATGAATAGGATGGTAGGGCAGAAGGTGTGTTACTGTGAACAGTTCAGTGACTGGGTTGTTCTAATCAGAATCGACAGCAGACCAACACCGACAACGATAGTTCAGGTATACATGCCGACGTCGCAAGCTGAAGATGAACCCATAGAGAAAGTGTATGAGGATATTGAAAGGGTAATGCAGTATGTAAAGGGGGACGAAAATCTAATAGTCATGGGCGACTGGAATGCAGTTGTAGGGGAAGGAATAGAAGAAAAGGTTACAGGAGACTATGGGCTTGGGACTAGGAATGAAAGAGGAGAAAGACTAATTGAGTTCTGTAACAAGTTTCAGCTAGTAATAGCGAATACCCTGTTCAAGAATCACAAGAGGAGGAGGTATACTTGGAAAAGGCCGGGAGATACGGGAAGATTTCAATTACACTCCTGGAAATGGAAAAGAGAACACATTGACACCGGTGTGTCAGACCCACCATACTTGCTCCGGACACTGCGAGAGGGCTGTACAAGCAATGATCACACGCACGGCACAGCGGACTCACCAGGAACCGCGGTGTTGGCCGTCGAATGGCGCTAGCTGCGCAGCATTTGTGCACCGCCGCCGTCAGTGTCAGCCAGTTTGCCGTGGCATACGGAGCTCCATCGCAGTCTTTAACACTGGTAGCATGCCGCGACAGCGTGGACGTAAACCGTATGTGCAGTTGACGGACTTTGAGCGAGGGCGTATAGTGGACATGCGGGAGGCCGGGTGGACGTACCGCCGAATTGCTCAACACGTGGGGCGTGAGGTCTCCACAGTACATCGATGTTGTCGCCAGTGGTCGGCGGAAGGTGCACGTGCCCGTCGACCTGGGACCGGACCGCAGCGACGCACGGATGCACGCCAATACCGTAGGATCTTACGCAGTGCCGTAGGGGACCGCACCGCCACTTCCCAGCAAATTAGGGACACTGTTGCTCCTGGGGTATCGGCGAGGACCATTCGCAATCGTCTCCATGAAGCTGGGCTACGGTCCCGCACACCGTTAGGCCGTCTTCCGCTCACGCCCCAACATCGTGCAGCCCGCCTCCAGTGGTGTCGCGACAGGCGTGAATGGAGGGACGAATGGAGACGTGTCGTCTTCAGCGATGAGAGTCGCTTCTGCCTTGGTGCCAATGATGGTCGTATGCGTGTTTGGCGCCGTGCAGGTGAGCGCCACAATCAGGACTGCATACGACCGAGGCACACAGGGCCAACACCCGGCATCATGGTGTGGGGAGCGATCTCCTACACTGGCCGTACACCACTGGTGATCGTCGAGGGGACACTGAATAGTGCACGGTACATCCAAACGGTCATCGAACCCATCGTTCTACCATTCCTAGACCGGCAAGGGAACTTGCTGTTCCAACAGGACAATGCACGTCCGCATGTATCCCGTGCCACCCAACGTGCTCTAGAAGGTGTAAGTCAACCACCCTGGCCAGCAAGATCTCCGGATCTGTCCCCCATTGAGCATGTTTGGGACTGGATGAAGCGTCGTCTCACGCGGTCTGCACGTCCAGCACGAACGCTGGTCCAACTGAGGCACCAGGTGGAAATGGCATGGCAAGCCGTTCCACAGGACTACATCCAGCATCTCTATGATCGTCTCCATGGGAGAATAGCAGCCTGCATTGCTGCGAAAGGGTGATATACACTGTACTAGTGCCGACATTGTGCATGCTCTGTTGCCTGTGCCTATGTGCCTGTGGTTCTGTCAGTGTGATCATGTGATGTATCTGACCCCAGGAATGTGTCAATAAAGTTTCCCCTTCCTGGGACAATGAATTCACGGTGTTCTTATTTCAATTTCCAGGAGTGTAGATTACATCATGGTCAGACAGAGATTCCGAAATCAGATACTGGATTGTAAGGCGTACCCAGGAGCAGATATAGACTCAGATCACAATATAGTAGTGATGAAGAGTAGGCTGAAGTTCAAGACATTAGTCAGGAAGAATCAATAAGCAAAGAAGTAGGATACAGAAGTACTAAGGAATGACGAGATACGTTTGACGTTCTCTAACGCTATAGATACAGCAATAAGGAATAGCGCAGTAGGCAGTGCAGTTGAAGAGGAATGGACATCTCTAAAAAGGGCCATCACAGAAGTTCGGAAGGAAAACATAGGTACAAAGAAGGTAGCTGTGAAGAAACCATGGGTAACAGAAGAAATACTTCAGCTGATTGATGAAAGGAGGAAGTACAAACATGTTCCGGGAAAATCAGGAATACAGAAATACAAGTCGCTGAGGAATGAAATAAATAGGAAATGCAGGGAAGCTAAGACGAAATGGCTGCAGGAAAAATGTGAAGACATCGAAAAATATATGATTGTCGGAAGGACAGACTCAGCATAGAGGAAAGTCAAAACAACCTTTGGTGACATTAAAAGCAACGGTGGTAACATTAAGAGTGCAACGGGAATTCCACTGTTAAATGCAGAGGAGAGAGCAGGTAGGCGGAAAGAATACATTGAAAGCCTCTATGAGGGTGAAGATTTGTCTGATGTGATAGAAGAAGAAACAGGAGTCGATTTAGAAGAGATAGGGGATCCAGTATTAGAATCGGAATTTAAAAGAGCTTTGGAGGACTTACGGTCAAATAAGGCAGAAGGGATAGATAACATTCCATCAGAATTTCTAAAATCATTGGGGGAAGTGGCAACAAAACGACTATTCACGTTGGTGTGTAGAATATATGAGTCTGGCGACATACCATCTGACTTTCGGAAAAGCATCATCCACACAATTCCGAAGACGGCAAGAGCTGACAAGTGCGAGAATTATCGCACAATCAGCTTAACAGCTCACGCATCCAAGCTGCTTACAAGAATAATATACAGAAGAATGGAAAAGAAAATTGAGAATGCGCTAGGTGACGATCAGTTTGGCTTTAGGAAAAGTAAAGGGACGAGAGAGGCAATTCTGACGCTACGGCTAATAATGAAAGCAAGGCTAAAGAAAAATCAAGACGCTTTCATAGGATTTGTCGACCTGGAAAAAGCGTTCGACAATATAAAATGGTGCAAGCTGTTCGAGATTCTGAAAAAAGTAGGGGTAAGCTATAGGGAGAGACGGGTCATATACAATATGTACAACAACAAAGAGGGAATAATAAGAGTGGACGATCAAGAACGAAGTGCTCGTATTAAGAAGGGTGTAAGACAAGGCAGTAGCCTTTCGCCCCTACTCTTCAATCTGTACATCGAGGAAGCAATGACGGAAATAAAAGAAAGGTTCAGGAGTGGAATTAAAATACAAGGTGAAAGGATATCAATTATACGATTCGCTGATATTACTATCCTGAGTGGAAGTGAAGAAGAATTAAATGATCTGCTGAACGGAATGAACAGTCTAATGAGTACACAGCATGGTTTGAGAGTAAATTGGAGAATGACGAAGGTAATGAGAAGTAGTAGAAATGAGAACAGCGAGAAACTTAACATCAGGATTGATGGTCACGAAGTCAATGAAGTTAAGGAATTCTGCTACCTAGGCAGTAAAATAACCAATGACGGACGGAGCAAGGAGGACATCAAAAGCAGACTCCCTATGGCAAAAAAGGCATTTCTGGCCAAGAGAAGTCTACTAATATCAAATACCGGTCTTAATTTGAGGAAGAAATTTCTGAGGATGTACGTCTGGAGTACAGCATTGTATGGCAGTGAAACATGGACTGTGGGAAAACCGGAAGAGAAGAGAATCGAAGCATATGAGATGTGGTGCTATAGACGAATGTTGAAAATTTGGTGGACTGATAAGGTAAGGAATGAGGAGGTTCTACGCAGAATCGGAAAGGAATATGTGGAAAACACTGATAAGGAGAAGGGACAGGATGATAGGACATCTGCTAAGACATGAGGGAATGACTTCCATGGTACTAGAGGGAGCTGTAGAGGGCAAAAACTGTAGAGGAAGACAGAGATTGGAATACGTCAAGCAAATTATTCAGGACGTAGGTTGCAAGTGCTACTCTGAGATGAAGAGGTTAGCACAGGAAAGGAATTTGTGGCGGGCCGCATCAAACCAGTCAGTAGACTGATGACCAAAAAAAAAAAAAAAAAAAAAAAAAGTATCAGGATTCCTACAAAGGCATACAATTCTTTCTCATTAATCAAAGTAACATTTCGCCTAACTGCCTCTTCATTTGAATATTTTTCTGTAGCATCTATGATGTCAGTCGTAAGAAGTTACTTCAAGGCTTCTCCAGATGAATGGCAAACACCAGCTGGAGTTTCTCCTGTCTGCTCTCTTACTATGTTAGCAACAGACCTCCGAGAAATTCTAGGCTGTGTGGTTACGTACCTTCTTCCAGATTTGGCCACAATAACATCCTGATGGTCACTGCCTGAATCTGCGCTATCTTCATCTTCTCAAACATCCACTTCACTTTCCCGATCTGAATCATACTCCATAACACCATCCTCATATTCACTTTCACTCCCCGAGTCAGAATCTTCATCTAAAATTTCATTCATAACTCTTTCTAAAGACGAGTCACATATTCTTTTAGTCATTTCTAAGCCTGGGTGTGAACAGTAGGGAACTGCACCAACTCACTGCAAGTTTAAAAGATAAATAACAGCTGACTGACATCAACAATCACTTCCTCTGAAACTAAACGGATTGTTGTGAATATCAAGAATACCAACCAACAAGAAACTAACTTGCATTGATGTAGAGATGAGAAATACGAAATCGTACTGAGTTAAATTTTCTATAGCATGCAAGCCTAAGGGGGGGGGGGGGGTTGTTGGATCCGTAATAAGTTTATTTTTTCTTTCAAAGCAGGAATTTTCTATAAAATATACTGACACAAACGTTTCATAAAATGGCCAACAAACAATAACTCAAAGGGAATATGTAGTATGAAAGTTACTTGGGCAAAAGCAGGGGACATAAAAAAATTCTGGGTTCAACGAACACCCCCCCCCCCCCCCCGCCCCCCAGGCGTCCTAGGGTTAAGACATTAGTCGAGTACATGCCACGTCGTGTTCGGCACTTCTGCGTGCTCGTGGGGGCTCCACACAATATTAGGCAGGTGTACCACTTTCTTTGCCTCTTCAGTGTATATCAGCTACACGTGGGGTACAAGCATGACTATGCCCATTTACTTCAATACTAAGGTGCTTTTCCAACATTGGAGAGCCTAGGCAGTATGATTTAAAAAGGGGAACATTAAGATAGGCTGAGGTATGAATTGGAATTTGTATTATGAAGGGACATGTACTAGGATAGTCTGTGCGGGTGTGTTACCTTCAGTGCCATGATGACGCAGTGGTTAGCGTACCTGCATAGCCAGCAGGAGACCTACAAAATGGTTCAAATGGCCCTGAGCACTATGCAACTTAACTTCTGAGGTCTTCAGTCGCCTAGAACTTAGAACTAATTAAACCTAACTAACCTAAGGACATCACACACATCCATGCCCGAGGCAGGATTCGAGCCTGCGACCGTAGCGGTCGCTCGACTCCAGACTGTAGCGCCTAGAACCGCACGGCCACTCCGGCCGGCCAGGAGACCTACATTCGAATCCCAGCGATGATACAAATTTTAATTCATTTCTTCGGTCTATATTCATTTTCATTCGTCGCATCAGTCTACATATGTACTTCATGCATTCACTATCTTCTTGTTGTGTTAGTCGTGTTGTAAATTCTACTATTCTAAATGTAGTTGTATTGCAGTAATTATTTCATTCTCTTGGATGTTGGGGGTGGCTAGCAGTTTTGCTGACGAGAATTTGTGATGTAAACTAATAATTGCCTGCACAGCTGAATTCCCGCCACGCCTTGCAGTCAGCACCAGTATTGGTCAAGATATCCTACCATGGCCGAGGGCACGCGTGTCAGCTAGTTTGCGATCACAGCACCATGCCGATGCTAGGGGTGGCCATGTATGGCAGCAGAGGGCGATTGGCACCTCAGTGAAGTAAGTGCCATCAAACGGGAACCACAACGCCGGTGGACAAGACCTTATGTACGGCACCAAGACAATGCATGGTGCACTGAGTGGTGTGGTTTATGTCTAGGCACAGCTGGCCCAGGTAGGTGACTGGTAATAGCAGCACCGTGTAGTTGGAGAATGGTTGGTCGATATAATCATCAGGGAATGTTTCTGTGGAGACGTGGCATTATCAAAACGATCAGCAAGAAGACAACACAATTAACAACTTTCGAAGTGGGCAGCTGGCTGGTCGAGGCAAAGCAGGAAGTAGGGCAGTGAAGTACTGATGTAGCCTGGTGGACTTGAAACGTCCCATTAGAAAAATTAATAAATTACTGTGCTGATAAACCTCTTACATTATTTGATTTTCCAACAGCTGAGCAAAACTGAACGTACTCAAACATTTCTCTCTTTATTTATTCTGATCATCACTGAACTGAGACACAATATTTTTTACGCAACGCAAACTGACTTTTAATAATCCCTACAAAAGAATGGCCTTGAGTAACATTAACCTATACCTTTCACAAATCACTTACCTCACAAAAATCTTCGTATTCGAACTGCTGCAATACAGTTAGCGCCAATATTGCTAGCTAAATAAAAGATTCTTACTACTGAAGGCACTAACTACTGACAGGCATAGTTAGCAAATGAAAGATTTTGATAGAGAACAAACAATGTATTTACCTTAATAGTGTTCAAAAGTCCATGATATCCAATATTACAAATTTACTCTTTCTGATGGACACACGTCCAGATCGTCCGTTCTCAAAATTCCGGCATCTCTCTCCCCACATCCACCACTGCTGGCGGCTCACCTCCAACTGCGCAACGCTACACGCTGTTAACAGCCAACTGCCCAACACTACAATAGCAATTTCCAACAATGTAACTCAACCACAGCCTTCACACAGCACAGGCAGTGATTTTCATATAGAGTGCTACGTGGCGTTACCAACATAAAAACAACAGACTCTGCGGTTCCGGCTTGCGGTGGGTTATTGTCAACACTGGCATTGGTGCCGTTTTTGAGGAACGGATGTTGCTTGGATTCGCGTATACAGGAAACACAGCATTGTTATTAGCTGCGATGTGTGTTCCTCTGCAATGGTTAAAGGAGATTGTGATCAGTGCAAATCTGTGTAGTGCAGACTGCAATGTCTTGTTTGGTCAATTTTAAACGTGCAAAAAGTGACAATGAAACTGTGCTGCCCCTGATGCGGTGCCTAGTGAGACTCTGTAACGTAATGTTTACTTTTTTCAATGAGTCTTTGGTATGTCCTTATTACTGCTGACCACTGATTTGCTTTTCCCGTTTCTTGTTGCTGTGGTCAGCTGCTGGTGGCCTGGGTTCATGTGTTCTATTAATTATATTCTCTTCGCTTCTTAATTTATTGTATAGTATTAATTTATGGAAAAGGTTTTTTTTTTTGGGGGGGGGGGGGGGGGGGGAATTTGAGGATATTGTATTCTGGACTATGAGTTAATCTCTTTTATTTCCGTCCATGGTCACAAAATTGTTTGGTCCTTAGACTACAAGTTTTCGTCAGTGATGATCGTCTTCAGATCTGCAGCAAAATATGTGAAAACCACATACAACTGGTGAACATTCTACATCTTAAAACAGTACAATGTCTCATAATGAAAATATGTGGAAAACATGCACTAATATCCTTTTACCCCTCTCTCTGTCCATCTCTTCCTCCCCCTCTCTTTGTCCACCTCCTCCTCCTCCTTTTCGTCCTCCCCCCTCTCTCTGTCCCTCTCTTCCTCCCCCTCTCTTTGTCCACCGCCTCCTCCTTCTCCTCCTCCCTCCTCTCTCTCTGATATGGTGCCTTGTTTATTGGTATTGTGAACAAACCTCGATTCGGAAACGAAGTCCGTGAAAATGAATGGGCAACATTAATATAAGGGTTACACGAGAGCCCTATCCAGCTGCTGGGTCTGTGAGGATAGTGTGAGGGTAATCCCAAAAGTAAGGTCTCCAATTTTTGTATAAGTACATAGGCTTGTCTATTTCTACTGTGGTTTACATCAGTTTACAGCTTGAGCATTTGGCTATTTTTCGACATCATCACCATTTCTGTCGATGCATTTTTGTAGACGCTGTGGCAGTTTTTGTATGCCCATGTCATACCAGCTCGCTGCCATGCTGTTTAGAAAGTTATGAACCTCTTCTTTCACCTCGTCGTCGGAGCTGAAGCGCTTTCCGGCCAAATGTTCTTTTAACCTAGGGAACATGTGACAGTCAAAATTAAAATTACAGGTGATAGTCATTGGGCGTCAAGTCTGGACTATAGGGTGGCTGGGTGATTATGTTCCACTGAAACTGTTGCAGGAGAGCAACGATTTGCCGAGCGATGTGTGCGCGAGAGTTGCCGTGGAGAATGCGTACGCCCTTGCTCACCATTCCTCGTCTCCGGTTCTGAGCTGTCAGTTGGAGTTTTTTCAGAATCTCACAGTACCTGTCAGAGTTAATTGTGGTTCATCGATTCAGCTCCGACGATGAGGTGAAAGAAGAAGTTCATAACTTTCTGATCAGCATGGCAGCGAACTGCTATGACATGGACATACAAAAATAGCCACAGCGTCTACAAAATGCATCGACAGAAATGGTAATTATGTCGAAAAATAGCTAAATGTTGAAGCTGTAAACTGATGTAAACTATTGTAGAAATAAACAGGTCCATGTACTCATAAAAAATAGGAGATCTTACTTTTGGGATTACCCTCGTAGTTTCAATGACATTATTTCTCATAGTTTTAATCTGAAAATGGCCAGGTTTACAAAGTTTTGTTATTTCTGTGGTAGTATTCTACTCGGAAGGAGGTAAGCCATAAGTAAAACTTTCCAGTTCTCTATTAAAACTTACTATGAAGAAGAAAATAAAAAACACCTTATTGTGTTTACATTTTCTGCTTAAAATTATACTTAAGGAGAAAGAATATACAGGTAAAAAGACTTTGTGTAATGTCTTCAAGCCCTGCTATTGTAGTTAAAACTGTCAACGAGAATGAAAACGAAACTGCACATATTCACAACTCAGCGTTTTCTTTCTCACAGTTCGTTTTAACAAAAAAAAAACTGTTAGTTGTTGCGTAACAAAATATTTAGTCTATGATCGTCTGGAATCGTGAAACAAACCGAGTTAAAATGATCAAGAACTTATCGAAGCTTTTGCCAACAACGTTTCCCCTTTATGCGTTACATTTGTATTTGCATACCACATAATTGAAAAGTATGTAGCCTATGTCCGTCCGAAAGTTTATTGGAGTACAGTGTAAAATCAGGGAAAAAATCGCTCAAGAACTTTTCGAGGTATTTACTCACGTTTCCTCTTCCTGTAGTACTTGCATATTTATGTGTAATAGACATTAAAAATATGTAGCCTACGTCTGTTCAAACGTTTATTGGAGTATCATGTAAAAGTTTGAAATAAACTGGTCAAGAACTTCCCGAGATTTTTGCTAAAATTCTTTTCCTTTTACATATGGTGTAAAAATTTGACGTACTTCCGTCAAGAACTTTTCGAGATTTTTGTTTACAACTCTTCCCCTCTGTATCCTGTATAAATACCGTACTTATATACAGTGTGTATTGAAAATACGTGTAGCCTATGTCTGTCTGAACGTTTATTACAGTGCCATGAAAAATGTGAACTAAATCGGTTTCGAACTTTTCGAGATTTTTGGTATGTAACGTTAAACTGCAACTTGAAGGTCAACGAAGGTCAAAAAGGTGGCATGAACGTCCATTTACAGAAGGTGATGGCCACTGGTATCAAGGCAGTGCTACAATCTTCTTCTAATGGATTGAGTGGTACTCCTTATCACTTCGGCACTTATCGAAGCACATGCTATGACAATTCTCTCTCGTATATCGCAAATAGTAAATATTCGCCGAACACGGCGTATCCATCTAACGTGCCATTGACATGTGGACACCATTCGACGGTTTCGCAATACAACACCAATAGGAACAGTGAGATTAGTATCGTCAAATCAAGCGAATGTGAATTATGTATTCCTTCGAAGAACAAATCGATATGCTTCTCATTTACGGACAATGCCAACGAAATTTAGTGAGAGCTAGAGACTTATACGCTGAAAGATATCCTCAACGTATTCACCCTGCACATCGTACATTTAAATATGTGTATGATAAATTGAGAACAACTGGATCTTTAAGGCATCGCAAACATATCCAATAAAGGAAAGTTCCTAACGAGGAAACGGAAATTGGCACTCTTGCCACTGTGGTCCACTATAGTTCGAGATCCTTGTTTTAGTTCGTGTCAATTCGCAAGGAAATCTGTCATGAGCCAGAGTAGTGTTGTTTGTGTTCTGCATCGCCATAAATATAATCCTTACCACACCAGTCTCCAGTAAGAATTAACTGGTGCGGATTGTACGCGTCGCATTGAATTCTGCAGATGAGCTCAACTTCAGATTCAGAAGGATGACATATTCATTAATTTGTTTTTATTTACAGACAAGGCTACATTCACAAACCATGGAAATGTTAATTTGCATAACATGCATTATTGGGCAACTGAAAGTCCATGTTGGCTGCAGCAAGTTGCACACCAAAAACCGTGATCGGTGGTTGTATGATGTGGGATTCTGGAGGACAGAATTATAGGTTCCTATTTAATCGAAGGAAATCTTAATGGTAGGAAGTAAACCACATTCCTGCAAGAAACGCTAGGTCTGTTAGTGAAAGAAATATCTTTAGGAACAAGGAACAAAATGTGGTATCAACACGAAGGGTTGAAGAAGAAATGAGTTGCAGATACAATTCCGAAATCTTTGGATTGGACGCGGAGGAGATGTATCGTGGCCGGCTCGTTCGCCAGACTTGTCGCCTCTGGGTGTTTTCTTTTGGAGATTCGTAAAAGACAGAGTTTATAAAGACGTTCCAACTACACTTGAAGATATGCGAGAGAGAATTGTCAGAGCATGTGCTTATATAAGTGTCGATGTGATAAGGAATATCACTCAGTCCATGATAAGAAGATTGAAGCACTGCACTGATACCAGTGGTCATCATTTCGAACACCTTCTGTAAATGGACGTTCACGCCACCTTTGTGACCGTTGACCTTCAAAGACCTTACTGTTACACATCATTGGATTCGTCACGATAGCCGCTATCCGAAAATAAGCACCAAACTATCGCATCCCCTTTAAAAAAAAAAAAAAAGTTGACCTTCATATCTCTAAAGCAACCCCACCCAGCAACAAAATACCAACGTCATATTATGGCCCCCGTTGTCCCAATCAACTTCTGTCCCACAAACTTTTCAGCTCCTGTCGTACTTTCGGAGTTATTCTAGGTGGCAATAGTTAATAATTTACCATATATGTGTGTGTGTGTGTGTGTGTTTGTATGTCACATCCATCTGAATGTTTATCAGAGTAGTATGTAAAATTTTGATGTAAATCAGTCAAGAAAGTTTCATAACAAAGATGTGTATAGTAGTATAGATATGGTGCACACTAGGCCACAGTGCTGAGACAGTCAGACTATTAAGGGGAGATGGAAGGTAATTTTTATCCCTATTCTGCCAATGCTATTTTATCCTTTGAATAGGTACGCTTTTCAAAAGAACTATAGGTGATAAAACAATGAAATTTTTACTGCATATATATATATATATATATATATATATATATATATATATATATATATGTGTGTGCAGTAAAAATTATGCATAAATGCATATATATATATATATATATACATATATATATATGCCTCGAGTTACAAGTAAAACGAACATAATACCTCTTATGTTTTTGAAGAAAAAAATTTATTCATCGCTAGTAAAATTTAAATCTTTTTGTAGATTAGTTATTATGTAACAGTTTCTGATTGTTTGGTTGTTTTTTTATTTAATTACTTATTACCATCTGCAGTACAAATTTTCATGTTTCTAACCCCATTAGTTCATCAAATAATGGTACCTGATAGTGAAAATATGTAGTTTTGAGAAAAATCCATTAAAGTTTAATATTGAATTCTAGTATAGTTATTGACGAGAATTACTTACCACTAATATTTTGCTGCACCATACTGAGCATCATCTGAATCGTATTGTTCTTCTTTTCTTCTCTTGGTCCCTCTTCTTTTCTGTCTGGCTTCTTTTGTGCATTTTAAATTAGCAATATCTGCTTTGCAGATTCTCTCTTTATCTATTTGCACCAAGGATTCTGCAATGTTTCCAATATATTTTATGCCCAATAAGTCCAAAACATCCAGTTTTCTAATTACACCATCATTGAAGCATAAAATAGCATCATAAACACCAAATTTGAGGGTTTTAAGCTGAACAAATACAGTTTTCGGTAATCGGTTCCAAATGATAGAATTCACACATTCATTTAAATTTTGGGTTTTTCCATTAAGACATTTCTTCAACAAGGTACCTTTACGAAGGTCTCTAAATATGGGTTTAATTTCATTCATTACTGATGCAGGTAAAGAATGTTTGTGGTCATATCTGGTACTTCTCCGGTACATGCACCAAGTGTCAGGATTATTCAGGCAAAGACCATGCACTGGATTTTCACTTGTGGAAAGCTTATGGAAAAAGATAGCCCATACAGCTTTTTTATGTTTTCTAAATTCCCTACATTTCTTCTTATGGCCAAGTCATAATAATTCTGTACTCTGTCTACCTCAATAATTGTCAGGCGACCTTTACCACCTATCTTCTTACCATCTTCCAATACTATTTTGAACTCAACCTGGCCCCATTCCCTTCTGGACATGCCCAACGCACTCTAATTTAGAAATTGTGACATTAGGACTATAGGGTTGTTCTGTACATACCCAATCATAAGCCTTGCACAGAGTCTCAGGAAAACCATCATATCTCACGAAAAAATTGTCGTATTTATATAAAACAAAACTGTTTCACGCAGGAAAGACCAAGCATTTCAACTATGCTTAAACCTAAAAACCGAATTTTTGAAGCCCACTTGCCTTCCGCCTCACCTTAACAGCGCTACTGTTCATATCAAATTATAGAACAGTAAACACAAAATATGTTTGTGTGATAAGGTTGTTAGAAGCCGATACTGAAAACCTACAAATATTCGTCAATTACATGATTGTACAAAGCGCAATACAATAACAAATACAATAGGTAAAGTCTATAATGAGCCTATCAATTGTATAAGTTATTACAGTGATAACATACGAGTATTTTACACCCCCTGGATCAATGTTCCATTTGTGATTATGTCGCAGCTTATATAAGATTTGATCATTGAGTGTCTTTCTTGTCATCCTTCTACTTTTGAATTATTATCTGTAGTATTTTAGTTTGTGTCCCCTTATTGTAAAGTTGAAAAAATTCTAAAGTAGTGTACAGTTTACTGTGCACCCTTTTGTTTTACCTATTAAGTTTTGCATTTTGTTAAGTGGAGTACTGAATGATTTACATACGTTCACCTTGTGCGTGCACTCAGAATTATTGAATTTCATTGATAAATGTATTTAAAAATTGTTAAAGGCTTAAGCCCATACAATTGCCTGCCACTTTCCACTCCCACTGTTTACTGTACCGCTCTGCTGTGTGCCAAATGTAGACAATGCACAGTATAAACATTTACACCGCATGAATTGTTGCAGAATACTATACTGCCTCATAATGATGTGACATGTGTGTTACATGTAACCAAGTTTTGGCCGGAATTACTGTTCTCTTTCCTGGGGCGACAAATGGTGGAGACCTCAGAGATGGCCTGGAAATAGCGCCACTGATGTATTCCATGTAGTAGGAGTTATATTCTGATACCTTGCTCACCAGGGGATGTCACTATTGTAACCATCTGCGAGGTATTAAACCACCCGAGTAGGTGAATGGATATTATAACGATTAATAATGGACCAGCTACATCAAAGAAAACTGGCACGGGTAGAACGTGTACCTGTGTATGTCTCGACGTTAATATTATTCTTGCTACTATTCGTGAAAGCTATGTCTAACATGATGCTTGCTCATATTAGGACCCTGTTCAGATGCACAGGCATTGCGTTCTATAACGGATGAGTCGAACTAAGACACGTCACCCCAAATAGATCTAGAGCGTTTAATATCGAGGTATTACTTTCTTTAAGTTGTAACGAACAAGGCGGCGAATTTTCTAACGTTCTCAACTAACTTTTCATCTTTATAACTGTCTTTTAGGTGGAACTATGCCGTGCAGCAGAATTAAAGGCTCACTATTTTGAAATCCCGTAATTATTACCCATTGTGACACATAAGTATGAAATTTAGCTCTCATTTGCCTACAAAATTCCTCCGTAATGATGATAAAGCGTGGCGGCCTGCGACGCTTCAAACAGCAACATGTCAGGACAGACGAAAAAAAGGCCACAGCTCAGAAGGTCGTGTGAGGTGTAAAGTGGGTTAATTATTTCACATTAGCATCATATTTCTCCACAATTTTGCACATCGTCACCGTGGACGTGTGATACAGTCTAACAACTGTTTCAGAAACTGAGTTATGACTACAATTCTGTTAACCTTAGCAGCAAACATCCAGTTCATTCGAGGAGTGTATGAAGTTAAAACTGAAACCACAGAAATGTTGCAGAATTTTCAATCTTATTGAAATGCAGAAGTTGTTAAAAGCTGCGAGTTTGTGAACCAAGTCTGGTTTCTTGATGGGTTGTCATTCTTTTTTGCAGTTATTAGCCTCCTGTGAATGTTCTTCTCTTTCGTTGAATTGTTGCAGACTAAAAACATGTAGTCAGTAGTTCTGTTTTCTCCATTAGATAATTCTGAACCGTTTACAACAGGATTTCCATGACCTGTTAGCAAGGCTGTAAAGCTCGGTCATAGTGATAGCTCAAACGTTAAACGTTAGCGGATTGTAGAAAAATAGGCGAAATTTGTGTATCTACTGCGGCTTGGAAGTTTTAGAAAGGGACACCAACTCTCTTCTTTCTACAAGATAGATAAGTCTCCTGTGTGTCATATTTTCCTAAAGATGTTTTGGAGGATATCCTTTTTTCCTTCACTTTCGAATAGTCATAAGATACTGTAGTGGCCATGTTCATGACCTTTCGCAGTATAATGAATCTCAAGCAATGTTGAATCCTTCCCTGGTCTGGCGGAGACGCAGTTGCAGGTTAGTGCTATGCTGTAGTAGATTAAATCCAGTCAGTTCCTCACCATTGTCGCTTGGAGGCGGTGGTGTACCGGATTCAAGCTGCCAGTAACGGAAGTCTAAGCCCATTTCTCTGTCTTTATGCGGGCGTTTTACCAATAATTGTGTTGAGATGTCCAGTTTTCCATAGAGTTGCAACAAGTAGTCGACTACCTGTAGACTACATATTCGGGAAATCCTCATGACTGCTTGTCATACTTGCGTAGCAGTGGTGCAGAAGTTGAGTAACAGTTGATTTAGTCCAGGAACACACATAAAGGCTTCTTTTTTCTTCCGCACGATTTATAGAGCTTTTCCCTGTGCGACTCAGAACGCTACGAAATGATATGTACTTGGTCGACACTTAAATGTTACAGAGCCACATACCTAGCCTAGATTAGAGGTGAGTCGTTGCAAAAGGTACGGGTCCAAAGGAACGGTTCACGAAAGTGAACCGAAGAACCAAGGAACGACTTTTAAGGAACGATCGAACATCATTCATTTCTATTGTGATCGGTCTCGTTCCCGGAATAGTAGTTCACCCTGCTGGTCCCGTTCCTTATTATAGTTCCACCGTTCCTCGTTATCGCACCGGTCTCTTTCGGCTGGTCTCATTCTTTCTCCTCTATTCGGTTCCAACTCTCCTAGTTCAGCATTCAGTTGTCATCAGTTTTTTCGTTGCGTTTAGCTGTTCGCGTTCTGTTTCAAACTGTTCTCGAAATCTCGACTTATTGTTCTTTGAGTATTCTATTCAGGTTCCATGACTGGTAATTACAACTTTTCGCAACTATATAACTTACATAAACATTATGTTTAATATCATACATTAATTTTTTTAGGAACAAACAGAGAAATAGCCACTATTTTCGTCATTTTGATTAATTGTAGAACACATATCTAACACAAACAAGTTTTTTTCATTTTTATTCTTTTTAGTTTTCATCTTCTTGATTGAATGACTAATTTTTAAGATAACTTTTGGTCAAATTAAACATTGTAGTGGAATAAATTTCGGATCAAACTTGCTATTTTTGCATTTCTTCCGAAAATATAGCATCACACAAGGGAAGGCTCTTATTTTTATAAGTTTGGCTATTTCTTTGTGATACGCTCTAGTTTGGTTTGGTTCCACAAAAAAGGTATTTTTTCAGTGATATCGGTTCAGCAGGAAAAGAGGAAGAAATGCCTCTCTTTTTCAAAAATCATATTCACTTTACCTCAAAAATACTGCTCAGAAGTAGTTTATTAAAAAAAACATTTATCACTTTCAGCTTCTTTTTAATAGTGTATTGTTGCATTAACTTTAATGACACCACCTATAAGACTAATATTCACTAAAAGTGTGAGGTGAATATGACGAGAAAACCAAATTTTCTTTTAAAAATATTTTTGTTTATAGTCTCTTTTTCTGCATTGGAATCTTACGATGATACTCAGGCACAACCTGATGTATATACAGCTTCTGTTCCTCGTTTTTTTAATTATTTATGGTAGTGTTCGGTTAACCTGACAATTGAACTGGGTAATTTACAACTGTTAGTTTCGTAACTAGGTGTAGAGTGTTGGTGTGTAGAGTGCTGACATCTTCATTTTCATGTCACTGTGTAGAATCTGTCTTGCGGAACCTGTCATTCAAATCAAATCTGTTCAAAGGTACTCTCATTTTTTAGAAATGAACTGTTCAAGTTCATTACTCATAATGTTTGAGACTTTGCTCGATTTCTGCTTGAGTCCTCACATAAGTCCGTCTCTTAGTTCTCCTTCACGATTCAGTGCAGTTTTCATTTTTTATTCAGAGGATTAAGGCGATAGAACAGAAACCATAAGAATGATATTTCAGTTTTTGTAAAGCCATATTCGGGATATCGCTACAGACGACTGGATTTGAAAGAATTCTGAAATCAAAATACGGTGCTTTGGCTTCTGAAGACCCAGAGGACCGTACTTTGCACATATAATGGTAACGAAAGCACAAGTGTAACAATCTGATGTGTGTTCTTGTGGTTTTAATTCAATTTCATCATGGAACATAAACTTTTTGAATACACGAATGACTTTCGCCATCCACTTTGCATGATCGATCCAATCAGATACTCCATGAGATGGTTCTTCGAGAAAAGAGTTAATTGTTGATTTAAAAAAACTGTCCTCTCACATACCTTATTCCTGCAAAGGAAATACAAGAGCTCTCTTTCCAAAAAATTTTCAATCAAAATACATGTACTTCTAAAAGTGGTCGTATTTTATGCTGTTGTAACAGAAGCTGATGATTTAACTAAAAATTCATTCAGTGTGAGTTTCATGGACACCTTTTTCCTGCCTTTCTCCGTGATGAGTTAAACGACCTAAATATGCGTAAAATTATCAGCACTGAAGTAACAATCTTGTTTTCAAGAAGATTTACGTGAAATTTATATTTTAAGTACACTAATAGCTAATTCATTGAATTCCATATTAGTTTCACTATCGTAAATGGCTGCCTTTGCTCATTCAGACTTTCTGTTGGTCAGATAACTAATGGTTGATTTCATGTATGACCCTTGGTCCCCTTTGCAGCTAATGAGTGATCAATAACCGATTGTCTTTTACGACTGTAAAGGTATTTAAACCAATGTCATGCTCTATGTCATCAAGATTTTGAAAAAAAGACTTGTTTCTTTTACAGCATATTTGTGCAGTACGACTGTAAAGGTATTTAAACCAATGTCATGCTCTATGTCATCAAGATTTTGAAAAAAAGACTTGTTTCTTTTACAGCATATTTGTGCAGTTGGCTACTGACACAAAATTCTAATTTTAGGATGAGGTTTTTCAGCCATTTTATTGCAAGTCGTGATTTTTCCAAATAGATCTTCACTTCCCACGCAGCTAGTAGGCACTTAGAGTTCTAATTAATTACACACCAACGAGTTACAAAATAGAATTATTAATGTTGGTTTGGTGGATGATGGTCTACTTCCCGTTACTTCACTCTACTAGGGCCCGCGCAAATACGTACCTTTTTCTGTAAACGAACTGAAAACGAAGGCATTGTTCTTGCTGCGACTACAAGCTTCCCTGAAAAATGAATGTCGACTGGGTAGAAAACAGGTTTAGTGATCCATGCTTCCATACAACATAGATCTGGCCTCTCTGTGCCTGGCTTGCAGTCACTGTACCGCTCATATCAACCGCCGAAAGTGATCCTTTCTGAGAAGGCCTGTCACCCCCCCCCCCCCCGCCCGGCTACCACATCCCCCCCCACTGCCCCCCCCCCAGTTGGGTTCCATACCACGTACCAGTAGAAACGAGTTGTGCAAAGTCTACATCTGCATCTACAAAGATACTCCGCAAGCCACCGTGCTAGTCATTTCATTTCCTGTTCCACTCGCAAGTAGAGCGAGAGAAAAACGGCTATCTCTATGCCTCCGTATGAGCCCTAATTTCTTGTAACTTCTTTGTCCTTTGGCAGTAGAACCGTTCGACAGACAGCTTCAAATGCCACCTTTCTGAATTTTCTCAATGTTGATTCACCATCCCACCAGGGATTCCCATTTGAGTTCCCGAAGCATCTCCGTAACGCTTACCTGTTGTTCGAACCTACCGGTAACAAATCTAACAGCCCGGTTCTGAATTACTTTGATGTCTTCCTTTAATCCGGCCTGGTGCGGATTCCAAACACTCGAGCAGTACTCAAGAACAGATCTCACCAGCGTCCTATATGCGGTCTCCTCCCTCCTAAAATTCTCCCAAGAAACCGAAGTTGGCAATTCGCCTTCCCTGCCACAGGTCTCATATGTTTGTTCCATTTCATTTTGCTTTGCTAAACAGTCCTCCAAAATAATGCGATCAATTAACGATTTAAGAACTGAAAATTTTTGGGAAAGCTTGCAACAGTTAGACTAGGTTGAGGTGTACAATGAACCTGATGCTAATAATTGTACGAAAACATGTAAAAAGCCATGACTTATTAAAGGAATAAAAATATCTTGTGAACAGAAATGGGAAATGTATCTTATAGCTAGGAGGAGTAATGATCCCGAAACAGCGAAACTTTATAAAAACTACAGCTATGTATTAAGAAAAGTTATTAAAAATTCCAGAAGTATGTGCATTAAGTCTGAGATTAGCACATCTGATACTAAAATTTAAACAATTTGGAATATTGTTAAAAGGGAAACAGGGAAACCGAAACCACAGGAAGAGTGTATTTCTATCAAACTCAATGAGAAGTTTGTTAACAAGAAGTCAGAACCAGAAAACATTTTAATAATCTTTTTAAGTGTTTTGAGAAAACAGGATCCAGCTGTTCATTAGAAAATGCAAGACAGTATATGGAAGAGACAATACAGATGCAATTTGATAAAATTGAAATTCAACGCATCTCTCCTACTGAAAGTAGGAATTGATGGCATTTCCATCAGAGTACTAATAGCTTGTTCCCAACGAATGAGTAGGATTGTCAGCCACAGATGTAGTAGCTCACTGAAAGAGGGCGTTTTTCCCAGATAGACTGAAATATATTATTGTTAACATTGCATGCAAAACTAGATAGGTCTGATGCTAACAACTACCACTCAGTATCACTTCTAACAGCTTTATCCAAAATTCTTGAAAAAGTAATGTATTCAAGAGTAGCATCACATATTTGTTAAAACGAAGTACTAACAAAATGTCAGTTTGGTTTTCAGAAATTTTTTCAACAGAAAATGCTGTATATGCTCTCACTGATCAAATATAAAATGCACTGAATAATCGAACATCACCCATTGCCATATTTTGTGATCTCTGAAAAGCTTTTGATGGTGTGAATTATGAAATTCTTCTAGATAAGCTTATGTATTGTGATATGAGTGGGACAGTGCACAAATGGTTTAATTCATATTTAACTGGAAGAATGTATAAGGTTGAAATTGGCAGTACATATAGTCAGCAAAAAACTAGAAGAGTCCTCTAACTGAGGAGGTATCAAGAATGGTATACCACAGGGTTCAGTCTTGGGTCGCTTACTGTTTTAATATAATGACTTTCCACTCTGTATTCATGAAGATGCAAAGCTAGTTCTTTTTGCTAATGATAGAAGTATAGTAATTACAGCCAAGAAGCAAGAATCAGCTGAGGAAATTGCAAATAATGTATTTCAGAAAATTATTAAGTGGTTCCGTGCAAATGGACTCTCACAAAATTTTGAGAAAACACTGTTTATACAATTCTGTACAGTAAATGGCGTAACACCATTGTTCAATATAAACTATGAACGGAAGTCTGCCACTAAGGCAGAATACTCAAAATTTCTGGGGGTGTGCATTGTCAAAATGTCAAATGTGTGTGAAATCCTATGGGACTTAGCTGCTAAGGTCACCAGTCCCTAACTTGCACACTACTTAGCCTAAATTATCCTAAGGACGAACACACACACCCGTGTCCAAGGGAGGACTCGAACCTCCGCCGGGACCAGCCGCACAGTCCGTGACAGCAGCACCTTAGACCGCTCGGATAATTCCTCGCGGCGGTGTGCATAGATGAGAAATTGAACTGGAAGAAACATATCGATGATCTGCTGAAACGGTTAGGTCCAGCTACCTATGCTATTAGTGTTATTGCAAATTTTGGTGATAAACGTATCAGTAAATTAGCCTTCTATGCCTATTTTCGTTTACTGCTTTCATGTGGCATAATATTTTGGGGTAATTCGTCATTAAGGGAGAAAGTATTCATTGCACAAAAGCGTGTAACCAAATAACAGGTGGATCCCACCCAATATGACCTTGCAGACATTTATTTAAGGAAGTCGGGATATTCACAGTAAATTCGCGATACATATATTCACTTATGAAATTTCTTATTAATAACCCATCCCAGTTAAAAATAAGAGCGAAGTGCATAGCTATATCACTAGAAGAAAGGATGATCTTCACTATTCTGCATTAAATCTCACTTTGGCACAGAAAGGGGTGAATTATGTAGCCACAAAAATCTTTGGTCATTTGCCAAATAGCATTAAAAGTCTGACAGACAGCTAACTAGCATTTAAAACGAATTAAAAAAATTTCTGAATGACGACTCCTTCTACTCTTTAGATGAATTTTTAGATATGAAGTGGTAACTGAAAAAAAATTAATGAAATATTTTGTCTAAAGAAAACTTATGTTAAAGTGACACGTTCCACATCGTTACGAAATGTCGTATTCATGATCTATGGAATAAGTATTAATGTATGTATGTATGTATGTACGACCCAGATATTTAAACGACTTGACTGTATCAAGCAGGACACTAGTAATACTGTATCCGAAAATTACAGGTTTATTCATCTTACGTATCCTCGTTAACTTACATTTTTCCACGTTTAAAGCTAGTTGCCATTCATCACACCAACTAGAAATGTTGTCTGTCTTGTATCTTCCTAAAGCCACCCTACTTGGACACCTTACCGTACACCAAGGCATCATCAGCAGAAACCACCGCAAATTACTGCCCACACTGATCGCGAAATCATTTATGTGTATAGAGAACAGCAACAGTGGTATCATACTTCCCTGCGACACTTGCAGTCGAGGACAAAATACTGGTTCTGTTATTTAAGAACTTTCCGAGCCACTCACATATCTGGGAACATATGCCATAAGCTCGTTCATTCGTTAACAGTCTACAACCGGCAGTCCATACAGCATGCACAGTTACAAAAAAAGGAAGGTGAATGAGTAAAAATGAACGTTTTTCAAAATGGGACGATCTCCAATGAACTAGTTCCCAAAGATGAAAGACTTCGTCCATCTATACTCTAGCTTTCAGAGTGCCACGCATTTCTGCAACCTGTGCTCCAGGATGCAGCCCCTGGCCACAACAGCTAAAGACATGACTTGTTCCTTACAACACAGTAACGTAGGACAGCAGTTATGACAACCAGTCGATCGTCTGATGGGACAGCCTAGAGAGCTAAGCCTGCACTAAAGAACGGGGGAAGAGGATCTTCCGCTAAGAAGATCTCGCAGGGCCGAGCGGCAGACGACATCCGACAAAGGGGCACGTGGCCTCATAAAGAGGAGTGACGCCTTTGTTCTGAGCGAGGTCGCGTAACGTTTCGGGCTCTGACATTCAGCCACTCGAAAATACATTGACGAAATGGAAAGTGGAACCCCAGGAAGCAACAGTTCGTCATTTACCAAACTTTGCATTGATATTCCTCATATAACCAGTATTAAATTATGAAACTTTCATTCCATTCGAAAATTATGTCCAGTATCGACATCAGTATGAGGTTCTATCCCCACAAACACAAATATATTCTTGTATTCTCTGTGGCATGGAAGCAGTCACCAAATGCCCAGTTGAGAAATTTCTCGCCACACGTGAAATACATGTTGTATAAATTCATGAAGGTTGCTAGCTTCAGCTGTTGTGAAAGTATACACCTACTCATCGTGTCTCAGACATGCTTTATGGATGACAAATCAGGCAACTGAGTAGTCCAGTCGGGATTCATATACTCTTCAAGACGTTTGCTGTGTTAACTAGAGTGTCTTGACTTGTATATCCCTCATAGTAAAAGCTATTTCGTACCCTGATCATGAAGGGTATCACAGTGTTGCTTACAAGCTCTAAGCCTAACACATAAGATTTCTTAAAACTTCTACTAGCATAAACAAATTACCACAAAAGTAATAAGATTGTGGTCTTCGATTGTGGCCATCGGAATCAAGCATTTGGGGACCCACCACAATGATTCCCGTAGGAAACAGAAAACTGCGCTACCATACAAGTAGCACATCTGTCAGAAATATCAAGGTCTAGCCACAGCTAGAACACAAATGTTTACATTTATGTCGTAAATGAAATATAGAATCAAATGCTTCGGTTCTTACTTGCAAAAACAGGCACACTTCATATCTGCCGATTGCAGATTCGTCTACCACGAATGGGGAACAATGTTTTCAGTAAACAGCACATACACTGAAGGAAAAAAATCGCAATACCAAAAAATAATTCAAAATTTCGGGACTACATATTTAAGAACTGACATTGGAAGATCACAGGTTAATGTAAGCGTGAGATAAGTCATTGCAAATTTGAAATGCTGGTATATTAATAATCGCTGTAACAACCAGAAAGTTTAATCTAGGCATGCAAATGTGCAATCATTGCGTTGCACAAGTGCCGGATGTCAGTTTGCGGGATGGAGTTCATGCCTGTTGGTCGGACAATGTAGGGATTGTTAATGCTATTTGTGGTTGAGACTGAAGTTGTTGTCCGACGACGTCCGACATCTGCTGGCCTGTAGACAGATCTGGTGATCGAGCAGGCCAAGACAGCATGTCGACGCTCTGTAGAGCATGTTGGATTGCAATAGTGGTATGTGAGCGGGAGTTATCCTGTTGGAAAACACCCCCTGGAATGCTGTTCATGAATGGCAGCTCAACTGGTCGAATCATCATCTTTTCTGGTTTTCCCACACTCCATGTTTCACTGCCATACTCTGCTGTGCTCCAAACGTACAACCTCAGAAATTTCTCCATCAAATTAAGACCCATGTTTGATATTAGCTCTCTTTGCCTGTGCTAGCCTGTTTTTTGTCTTTTTTGCTTCTTCCGCCCTGGGTTACTTTGATTCTAAGGTAGTAGAATTTCCTAACTTCGCGTACTTTGTGATGACGAATTTTGATGTTAAGTTCCTCGCCATTCTCATTTCTGCTACTTTTTATTACTTTCGTCGTGCTTCAGTTTACCCTCAAAGCACATTTTGTACTCGTTGGACTATTCATTGCATTCGGCAGATCTTAAAATTTGCTGGAAACTGATATCCAAAAGCCGTAAATTTATGGAACAATTATATTACGCCATCAGTTCCGGTGAGCCATTGGGACAATATTCATGCCCCTATGCGTTGCCATTAGATGTGCAAAGCGTCCACTTCCGTTGTGAAGATGTCTACTGAACCCAGTTTGATGTAGTGGTTCCTTTAGCAAGCCCAAACGACCTGATGGCTTATCTCGTATGTTGTATATGGACCTGAAGATTGTGCCAATGAGACACCGAAACTGCTAGAGTAATAAAATTTATGGCTATTGAATATTTCTTTCCTGCAAGTCATCGACCACCTGTAGTTTCATTCGTCCATTTATACAAGATGCAATTACAGGATCTTGTAATTCTTTTTCACCTTAACCGTCTTTCCCTATACCTTACCCCTATTTTTCTCAGAATTTCGAACAACTTGCACCATTTCACATTGGCGAACGTTTTTCCTAGATCGACAAATTCTATGAGCGTACCTTGATTCTTCTTCATTGTTGCTTTCGTTATCAAGCACAGAGTCAGAACCCCCTCTCTGGTGTCTTTATCTTTCCAAAATCCAAACTGATTCTCATCTAAGAGTTCCTCGATTTTCTTTTCCATTCTTCTTTATATTATTCTTGTCAGCGGCTTGGATGCATGAGATGTTAAAGTGATTATGCACTAGACTCGCACTTATCTGTATCCCTTCTGCTCAAGTCTCCCAAAGCTCTTTTAAATTTCGACTCTGTCTCTTCCATATCGACTACAGTTTCTCCTTCTGTCACATCATCGGATAATTCCTCCTCCTCACAGACTCTTTCAGTGTTGTCTTTAACCCATCCGCTCTCTCCTCTGTGCTGAAGGCTGGAATTCCCATTGCACTCTCTTAGTATTGCCCCTAAATACGTATTCAACATATCGTGCTCAAAATATTCGTTGCTAATCTTGTATCTTCACTGTAAGGGTTATCTTACATTTCTCAAGATTTAAAGACAGCTGCTGTTCATTACACTAAGTAGAAATAAACTGTAGATTAAAACTGAAGAAATTGCAAAAGGGTAGGGAATTAAGGAGATGGGACCTGTATAAGTTGAAAGAACTAGAGGTTGTTGACAGTTTCAAAGGAAGCATTACGCAACGGTTGACAAGAACAGGGGGGAAGGAATACAACAGAAGACGAATGGGTAGCTTTGAGAAATGAAATAGTGAAGGCAGCAGAGTATCGAATAGGTGGAAAGACAAGGCGTAGTAGAAATCCTTGGATAAAAGGAGACATTGAATTTAATTGATGAAAGGAGAAAATGTAAAAATATTGTAAATGAAGCAGGCGAAAGGGAATACGAACGTCTAATAATTAGATTGACAGGAAGTGCAAAATGGCTAAGCAGGAATGGCTAAAGGACAAACGTAGGGATTTAGAAGCACATGGCAATAAGGGAAACATACATACCACCTACACGAAAATTAAAGTGAGAAAAAAGAAGCAGTTGTATGAATAGCAAAAGCTGAGATGGAAAACAATTCACAAGCAAAGAAGGGAAAGGTGGAAAGAGTAAATAGAGAGATCTATACAAAGAAGATGTACTTTAGGATGGTATTATGATAATGGAAGAGAACGAAGATGAGATGGGAGATACGATACTGCGAGAAAGATTTAACAGTGCACTGAAAGACAAGGCCCCAGAAGTAGACAACATTCCGCCAGAACTACTGATGGCCTGGGAAGAGCAAGCCATAACAAAACTCTTCAATCTGGTGAGCAAGATAATAAGACAGGTGAATTCAAGAAGAATGTAGAAATTTCAATTCCAAAGAAAGCAGTTGCTGACAGGTGTGAAAATTACCGAACTATAAGTGTAATAAGCCATGGTAGCAAAATACTAACACGAGTTCATTACACAAGAATAAAAAATCTGGTAGCAGCCGACCTCGGAGATCAAATTGGATTCCGGAGAAATGAGAGGTAATAGTGACCCTACGATTTATATAACAAGGTAGTTTAAGGATAGGCAAACCTGCGATTATAGCACATGTAGACTTGGAGAGAGCTTTTGACAATCTACATCTATATTTATATTCCGCAAGCCACCCAACGGTGTGTGGCAGAGGGCACTTTACGTGCCACTGTCATTACCTCCCTTTTCTGTTCCAGTCGCGTATGGTTCGAGGGAAGAACGACTCTCCATTGATAACAACATGCTGTGTTCTGTTTGCTAAAAACTCTTCAATACAGCCACACAGCTGGTCTGATATTCCGTAGGCTCTTACTTTGTTTATCAGGCGACAGTACGGAACTGTATCGAACGCCTTCCGGAAGTCAAGAAAAATAGCATCTACCTGAGAGCCTGTATCTAATATTTTCTGGGACTCATGAACAAATATAGCGAGTTGAGTCTCACACGATCGCTGTTTCCGGAATCCATGTTGATTCCTACATAGTAGATTCTGGGTTTCCAAAAACGACATGATACTCGAGCAAAAAAACATGTTCTAAAACTCTACAATAGATCGACGTCAGAGATACAGCTCTATAGTTTTGCGCATCTGCTCGACGACCCTTCTTGAAGACGGGGACTACCTGTGCCCTTTCCAATCATTTGGAACCTTCCGTTCCTCTAGAGACTTGCGGTACACGGCTGTTAGAAGGGGGCAAGTTCTATCGCGTACTCTGTAGAATCGAATTGGTATCCCGTCAGGTCCAGTGGACTTTCCTCTGTTGAGTGATTCCAGTTGCTTTTCTATTCCTTGGACACTTATTTCGATGTCAGCCATTTTTTCGTTTGTGCGAGGATTTAGAGAAGGAACTGCAGTGCGGTCTTCCTCTGTGAAACAGCTTTGGAAAAAGGTGTTTAGTATTTCAGCTTTACGCGTGTCATCCTCTGTTTCAATGCCATCATCATCCCGGAGTGTCTGGATATGCTGTTTCGAGCCACTTACTGATTTAACGTAAGACCAGAACTTCCTAGGATTTTCTGTCAAGTCGGTACATAGAATTTTACTTTCGAATTCACTGAACGCTTCACGCATAGCCCTCCTTACGCTAACTTTGACATCGTTTAGCTTCTGTTTGTCTGAGAGGTTTTGGCTGCATTTAAACTTGGAGTGAAGCTCTCTTTGCTATCGCAGTAGTTTCCTAACTTTGTTGTTGAACCACGGTGGACTTTTCCCATCCCTCACAGTTTTACTCGGCACGTACCTGTCTAAAACGCATTTTACGATTGCCTTAAACTTTTTCCATAAACACTCAACATTGATCTCCTAGGTAGTCTGAAATCTGCCTTCTATTACTGTTGCTAAACAGATAAACCTTCCTCCCTTTTTTTTTATTCCTATTAACTTCCATATTCAGGGATGCTGCAACGGCCTTATGATCACTGATTCCCCGTTCTGCACTTACAGAGTCGAAAAGTTTGGGTCTGTTTGTTATCAGTAGGTCCAAGATGTTATCTCCACGAGTCGGTTCTCTGTTTAATTGCTCGAGGTAATTTTAAGATAGTGCACTCAGTATAATGTCACTCGATGCTCTGTCCCTACCACCCGTCCTAAACATCTGAGTGTCCGCCGGCCGATGTGGCCGTGCGGTTAAAGGCGCTGCAGTCTGGAACCGCATGACCGCTACGGTCGCAGGTTCGAATCCTGCCTCGGGCATGGATGTTTGTGATGTCCTTAGGTTAGTTAGGTTTAACTAGTTCTAAGTTCTAGGTGACTAATGACCTCAGCAGTTGAGTCCCATAGTGCTCAGAGCCATTTGAACCAATCTGAGTGTCCCAGTCTATATCTGGTAAATTGAAATCTCCACCCAAGACTCTAACATGCTGAGAAAATTTATGTGAAATGTATTCCAAATTTTCTCTCAGTTGTTCTGCCACTAATGCTGCTGAGTCGAGAGGTCGGTAAAAGGAGCCAATTATTAACCTAGCTCGGTTGCTGAGTGTAACCTCCACCCATAATAATTCACAGGAACTATCCACTTCTACTTCACTACGAGATAAACTACTACTAACAGCGACAAACACGCCACCACCGGTTGCATGCAATCTATCCTTTCTAAACACCGTCTGTGCCTTTGTAAAAATTTCGGCAGAATTTATCTCTGGCTTCAGCCAGCTTTCTGTACCTATAACGATTTCAGCTTCGGTACTTTCTATCAGCGCTTGAAGTTCCGGTACTTTACCAATGCAGCTTCTACAGCTTACAATTACAATACCGATTGCTGCTTGGTCCCCGCATGTCCTGACTTTGCCCCGCACCCTTTGAGGCTGTTGCCCTTTCTGTACTTGCCCGAGGCCATCTAACCTAAAAAAAACGCCCAGTCCACGCCACACAACCCCTGCTACCCGTGTAGCCGCTTGCTGCGTGTAGTGGACTCCTGACCTATCCAGCGGAACCCGAAACCCCACCACCCTATGGCGCAAGTCGAGGAATCTGCAGCCCACACGGTCGCAGAACCGTCTCAGCCTCTGATTCAGACCCTCCACTCGGCTGTGTACCAAAGATCCGCAGTCAGTCCTGTCGACGATGCTGCAGATGGTGAGCTCTGCTTTCATCCCGCTAGCGAGACTGGCAGTCTTCACCAAATCAGATAGCCGCCGGAAGCCAGAGAGGATTTCCTCCAATCCATAGCGACACACATCATTGGTGCCGACATGAGCGACCACCTGCAGATGGGTGCACCCTGTACCCTTCATGGCATCCGGAAGGACCCTTTCCACATCTGGAATGACTCCCCCCGGTATGCACACGGAGTGCACATTGGTTTTCTTCCCCTCTCTTGCTGCCATATCCCTAAGGGGCCCCATTACGCGCCGGACGTTGGAGCTCCCAACTACCAGTAAGCCCACCCTCTGCGACCGCACGGATCTTGCAGATTGAGGGGCAACCTCTGGAACAGGACAAGCAGCCATGTCCGGCCGAAGATCAGTATCAGCCTGAGACAGAGCCTGAAACCAGTTCGTCAGACAAACTGGAGAGGCCTTCCGTTCAGCCCTCCGGAATGTCTTTCGCCCCCTGCCACACCTCGAGACGACCTCCCACTCTACCACAGGTGAGAGATCAGCCTCAATGTGGGCAGTATCCCGGGCAACCACAGTCTTAGTCCGATCGGGGGATGGGGGGATGCGTGGGACGAGCTGGCCATCCCAGACAAACCCCCATCCGGACCCCCACAGTGATACCCATTGGCAACAGCCTCAAGCTGTGTGACCGAAGCCAACAAAAAAAAAGATTCAAATGGCTCTGAGCACTATGGGACTTAACATCTGAGGTCATCAGTCCCCTAGAACTTAGAACTACTTAAACCTAACTAACCTAAGGACATCACACACATCCATGCCCGAGGCAGGATTCGAACCTGCGACCGTAGCGGTCGCGCGGTTCCAGACTGAAGCGCCTAGAACCGCTCGGCCACAACGGCCGGCCCGAAGCCAACAATGCCTGAAGCTGGGAGCGAAGGGATGCCAACTAAGCCTGCATCCGAACACAGCAGTTGTAGTCCCCATCCACGGTAAAAACAATGTTGACTGGAAAACTCTCTTTAAAAGTCTTACGGTAGCAGGGATAAAATACAGGGAGCAAAATGCTATTTACAACTTGTACAGAAACCACATGGCAGTTCATCGAGAGGCATGAAACGGTAGCAGTGGTTGAGAGGGAAGTGAGGCACGGTTGTAACCTATCGCCGATGTTATTCGGTCTGTACATTGACCGAACAGTAAAGGAAACTAAATAAAAATTTAGAATAGGAATTGAAATCCACAGAAATTAGGAAACGAGAAGCTTGAAGTCGCAGATGAGTTTCGCCATCTGGGCAAAAAAATAAGTGATGATGGCTGAAGCAGAGAGGATATAAAATGTAGTCTTACAACGGAGAGAAAAGCATTTTTGAAGAAGATAATATCGTTAACGTCTATTATAGATTCAAGTGCCAGGAAGGCTTTTCTGTAAGTTTTTATATGGAATGTAGTCATGTATGAAAGTGAAATATGGGCGATAAACAGTTTAGACAGGAACAGAACAGAAGCTTTTTGAATGTGGTGCTACAGAAGAATGATGAAGCTTAGATTTGTATGCCACGTGACTAATGAAGAGATATCGAGCAGAATTGGGGAGGAAAAGCATTTGTGGCACAACCTGTCTAATGGCAGAACAACTGAGAGAAAATTTGGAATACATTTCACATAAATTTTTCAGCATGTTAAAGTCTGAGGTGGAGATTTCAATTTACCAGATATAGACTGGGACACTCAGATGTTTAGGACGGGTGGTAGGGACAGAGGATCGAGTGACATTATACTGAGTGCACTATCTTAAAATTACCTCGAGCAATTAAACAGAGAACCGACTCGTGGTGATAACATCTTGGACCTACTGATAACAAAAAGACCCGAACTTTTCGACTCTGTATGTGCAGAACAGGGAATCAGTGATCATAAGGCCGTTGCAGCAGCCCTGAATATGGAAGTTAATAGGAATATAAAAAAAGGGAGGACGGTTTATCTGTTTAGCAAGAGTAATAGAAGGCAGATTTCAGACTACCTAGAAGATCAAAACGAAAATTTCTGTTCCGACACTGACAACGTTGAGTGCTTATGGAAAAAGTTTAAGGCAATCGTAAAATGCGTTTTAGACAGGTACGTGCCAGGTAAAACTGTGAGGGACGGGAAAAGCCCACCGTGGTTCAACAGCAAAGTTAGGAAACTAATGCGAAAGCAAAGAGAGCTTCACTCCATGTTTAAACGCAGCCAAAACCTCTCAGACAAACAGAAGCTAAACGATGTCAAAGTTAGCGTAAGGAGGGCTATGCGTGAAGCGTTCAGTGAATTCGAAAGTAAAATTCTATGTACCGACTTGACAGAAAATCCTAGGAAGTTCTGGTCTTACGTTAAATCAGTAAGTGGCTCGAAACAGCATATCCAGACACTCCGGGATGATGATGGCATTGAAACAGAGGATGACACGCGTAAAGCTGAAATACTAAACACCTTTTTCCAAAGCTGTTTCACAGAGGAAGACCGCACTGCAGTTCCTTCTCTAAATCCTCGCACAAACGAAAAAATGGCTGACATCGAAATAAGTGTCCAAGGAATAGAAAAGCAACTGGAATCACTCAACAGAGGAAAGTCCACTGGACCTGACGGGATACCAATTCGATTGTACACAGAGTACGCGATAGAACTTGCCCCCTTCTAACAGCCGTGTACCGCAAGTCTCTAGAGGAACGGAAGGTTCCAAATGATTGGAAAGGGCACAGGTATTCCCCGTCTTCAAGAAGGGTCGTCGAGCAGATGCGCAAAACTATAGACCTATATCTCTGACGTCGATCTATTGTAGAATTTTAGAACATGTTTTTTGCTCGAGTATCATGTCGTTTTTGGAAACCCAGAATCTACTACGTAGGAATCAACATGGATTCCGGAAACAGCGATCGTGTGAGACCCAACTCGCTTTATTTGTTCATGAGACCCAGAAAATATTAGATACAGGCTCCCAGGTAGATGCTATTTTTCTTGACTTCCGGAAGGCGTTCGATACAGTTCCGTACTGTCACCTGATAAACAAAGTAAGAGCCTACGGAATATCAGACCAGCTGTGTGGCTGGATTGAAGAGTTTTTAGCAAACAGAACACAGCATGTTGTTATCAATGGAGAGACGTCTACAGACGTTAAAGTAACCTCTGGCGTGCCACAGGGGAGTGTTATGGGACCATTGCTTTTCACAATATATATAAATGACCTAGTAGATAGTGTCGGAAGTTCCATGCGGCTTTTCGCGTATGATGCTGTAGTATACAGAGAAGTTGCAGCATCAGAAAATTGTAGCGAAATGCAGTAATATCTGCAGCGGATAGGCACTTGTTGCAGGGAGTGGCAACTGACCCTTGACATAGACAAATGTAATGTATTGCGAATACATAGAAAGAAGGCTCCTTTATTGTATGATTATATGATAGCGGAACAAACACTGGTAGCAGTTACTTCTGCAAAATATTAGGGAGTATGCGTGCGGAACGATTTGAAGTGGAATGATCATATAAAATTAATTGTTGGTAAGGCGGGTACCAGGTTGAGATTCATTGGGAGAGTCCTTAGAAAATGTAGTCCATCAACAAAGGAGGTGGCTTACAAAACACTCGTTCGACCAATACTTGAGTATTGCTCATCAGTGTGGGATCCGTACCAGATCGGGTTGACGGAGGAGGTAGAGAAGATCCAAAGAAGAGCGGCGCGTTTCGTCACAGGGTTATTTGGTAACCGTGATAGCGTTACGGAGATGTTTAACAAACTCAAGTGGCAGACTCTGCAAGAGAGGCGCTCTGCATCGCGGTGTAGCTTGCTCGCCAGGTTTCGAGAGGGTGCGTTTCTGGATGAGGTATCGAATATATTGCTTCCCCCTACTTATACCTCCCGAGGAGATCACGAACCTAAAATTAGAGAGATTAGAACGCGCACGGAGGCTTCCAGACAGTCGTTCTTCCCGCGAACCATACGCGACTGGAACAGGAAAGGGAGGTAATGACAGTGGCGCGTAAATTGCCCTCCGCCACACTCCGTTGGGTGGCTTGCGGAGTATAAATGTAGATGTAGATGTAGAAGAAGAGGACGGTTGATAGGTCACATTCTGAAACGTCTAGGGATCATTAATTTAGTACTGGAGGGAAGAAAGTGGGATAAAAATCTTAGAGGGAGACCAAGAGATGAATACAGTAAGCAGATTCAGAAGAATGTCGGCTGCAGTAGTTATCAGAGATGAATGGTGTGGCATGGAGAGCTGCATCAACCGGTCTTCGGATTGAAGACCACAACAACCTGTGGAAATTTGGTTCATAGCTTCCTGCATTTCCTTCTGGTTATAAAATAACGATACTTTTCTGTAGACAACATAACCGTCAGCGGGCAGTCTCACAGTGCTGCTGATCCTATACGACGAGTTACGTACAGTGAGTCCAACAGAGCAGAGCTTCTGCTGTGCTTCGTTGTGGGTACTCTATGTTGTTTTGTTTCAGTAGAACAGTAGCTTTACTAGGTTATATTCCTCAAATATTCAAGGAGTCAACTGGTTGTCTGTGAAGACACTCCGTATGACTGTGTCTTAGTTAACAGTGGACGATGTGCTACAGCGTAGAACGGTTTTCTGGAATCGAGGAAGGCAGCATAGTTTTTTCATGACGTGCAGTTAGGTTATTGTGCTACATTCCCTTCTAAATAAGTAATGTTCCTTTTCCTAAAATGAAAAGTTGTTCTATATTGTTAGTGATAATTTTAGTTAGTAACTTGTTCGTTGCGGCCAGGAGTCAAAAAGTTCGTTATGTGCTCTGTCCGTCCCGTTTCCTTGTAAGTATAATAACTAGTATAATAGTATCGCTGGGAAGATCCCCTGCTCTCAGAAACATTCTGTTCATGATTTTGCAAGTTGTGTTTGAATAGGTTTTTGTTCAACTGTATTACTTTCTGCAGAACTGCTATATTTTGTAATAGATTCTGTCTTCCTCGATTTCAGAACGGCGTTTCATTCTGCAAGATATGATCATTCTGAGTATCTTCACAGAGAAGCATCTGAGGGTCTAGCTTTACGATTATTTCACTAATAGAGCCTAATACGTTACACTGGACAGTAATTGTTCTACGGAAACGAATGAACTTAAGATGTCCATCGAGGAAAGACAATCGAACCTCTCGTGTTCTCAATATACGTAATTTGTCTAATGGGATCAGTAGCATTATGAGACTGTTCTCTGACGATTATGTTGCGTACAGAGAAATGTCGTCATTGAATGACCGCCAGAAAATGCAGAAATACTTTGATGTTATTTACATTTACTTTACTGAATAGTAGATAAATATAATATAACGTCTACAGTGAAGATGCAAGACTAGTAGCAAATATTCTGAGAAAGAAGTGTAGTGTTAGTATTTAGGGGTAATACTAACAAGCGATATGAAATGAGGCACTCACGTGAAGTCAGTCGTAGAGAATACAGATGTAAGACTTAAAGCAGTTCTGGGAAGGTGAAGTGCGCCTGCTAAAGAAATCGTATGCCGGGCATTAGTGTGACCATATCTAAACTATTGTTCAAGCGTTTCTGCGTCCTTATTAGTCCGGCACGAAGACAGACATCGGACGAATTGAGAGACCTGGTGCTATGTTAGTAACAGGTCTCTGTAGTTTATATGAAAGGGCGAAATAGATGCTCGGGGAACTTAAATTTGGCCCCTTGGAAGAAATATTGGTGCAAAATACCCTGCGCCACATTCTGTCCAGCAGCTAGCGCAGTATGTATGTAAACAAGAGCTTAGCTGCTGATGTAGATATGTATTGGCTCAAATGGCTCTGAGCACTATGGGACTCAACATCTTAGGTCATAAGTCCCCTAGAACTTAGAACTACTTAAACCTAACTAACCTAAGGACATCACACACACCCATGCCCGAGGCAGGATTCGAACCTGCGATCGTAGCAGCCTCGCGGTTCCGGACTGCAGCGCCAGAACCGCACGGCCACCGCGGCCGAGATATGTATTTACGTGCATAAGTTAACTAACGACCCAATACAGCTTCACATACACTATGTGATCAAAAGTATCTGGACACCGCCAAAAACGTACGTTATTCATTTAGGTGCGTTGTGCTGCCACCTACTGCCAGCTATTTCATATCAGCGACATCAGTAGTCATTAGACATCGTGAGAGAGCAGAATTGGGCGCTCCGCGGAATTCACGGACTTCGCACGTGGTCAGGTGATTGGGTGTCACTTGTGTCATACGTCTGTGGGCGAGATTTCCACACTCCTAAACATCCCTAGGTCCACTGTTTCCGATGTGACAGTGAAGTAGAAATGAGAAGGGACACGTACAGTGCAAATGCGTACAGGCCAACCACAGCTGTTGACTGACAGAGACCGCCGACAGTTGAAGAGGGTCGTAATATTTAATAGGCAGATATCTATCCAGATCGTCACACAGGAATTCCAAACTGTATCGGGACCCAATGCAAGTACTATGAAAGTTAGGCGGGAGGTGGGAAAACTTGGATTTCATCGTCGAGCGGCTGCTCGTAAGCCACACATCACGCCGGTAAATGCCAAACAACACCACTCTTGGTGTGAGGAACGTAAATATTGGACGATTGAACAGTTGAAAAACGTTGTGTGGAGTGACGAATCATGGTACACAATGTAGCAATCCGAGGGCAGGGTGTGGATATGGCGAATACCCGGTGGACGTCATGTGCCAGCTTGTGCAGTGCCAACAGTAAAATTCGGAGGCGGTGGCGTTATGGTGTGGTCGTGTTTTTTATGTAGGGGGCTTGCACCCCTTGTTGTTTTGCGTGGCACTACCACAGCACAGGCCTACATTGATGTTTTAAGAATTTTCTTGCTTCCCGCCGTTGGAAAGCAATTCGGGGATGGCGATTCCATTTTTCAACACGATCGAGCTCCTGTTCATAATTCACGGCCTGTGGCGGATTGGTTACACGACAATAACATCCCTGTACTGGACTGGCCTGCACAGAGTCCTGACCTGAATCTTATAGAACAACTTTGGGATGTTTTGGAATGCTGACTTCTTGCCAGGCCTCACCTGCCGACATCGATATCATCGACATCAGTGCAGCAGTCCATGAAGAATGAGCTGCTATTCCCCAAGAAACCTTCCAGCACCTGATTGAACGTATTCCTGCGACAGTGGAAGCTGTCATCAAGGCTAAAGGGGGGCCAACACCATATTGAATTCTAGCATTACCAACGGAGGGCAGCACGAACTTGTAAATCATTTTCAGCCATGTGTCCGGATACCTTTGATCACATAGTTTAGGTGACGCTATCTACTGCTGGATAACTTGTCTGGTGCAGCAGTAATAAATTATGTAAACAAAGCTTCCTCTGAACCAGTCTACTATTTAAAAGCATATCAAAATCCTAAAAACATTCCTCAGATTATCCGAAAACATACAGACATGAAAACAGGGCAGCGGACTTTAATTCACCGCAGTCCAACCAATTAGCACGAAATATTTGTCAATGATTTAAACACTCTGTCATCCTGAATGATGGATAAGACAGGATGTCTTTTACACTGTTGACGAACTCACAGATGTCCTCAGGGGAAATTATTTTATTAATTACATGCTTTACTGATTGTACGAGTATCATTCAGCTGTCTAATAATGTTACAATTTGGACTGTTCATGTAGTGTACAATGGGACATAGCAGAGACGGCGTTGTCAATTTTTTGCTGTAATCTTACTTGCGGACTTGATGAATTCATCACTACACAGTACTTAACCTTCTCACAACATAAATTAGTGAAGTAATTAATAATGCTTATTAATTTGACCTGGCCTTCATACTTGTCGGTATTCAGGGTTATTTATATCGCCAATAATTTTTTTTTTTTTTAGTGGAATGTAACTTTCACTTTATTCGTGGGTTCTTTTGTCGTCCAGTTAAAATTAGAGCAACAAATCACCTTAACAGTTATGTTTTAAAATACGCTAGATACCTGTATGACTGAGTTGCAGTTTTAGGATTTTCCAATCACATCTAAGCTCACTGTCCACCTTCAGAGACTACCTTCTCATTTGGTTTATTGTGATGCAATATATTACAGATATATCTTCACTTACATCTACGTCACTACTCTGTAGTTCACCTTTAAGTGCTTGGCAGAGGGTTCATCGCTATTTTCTACCGTTTCACTCTGGAATCGCACATGGGAAAGACGGACATTTAAATTTTTCCATGCAAGCTCTTATTTCTCTTATTTCATTACATAGCCACGGGACTCAACAAAATATTTTGGCGATCGGAGGAGAAAGTTAGTGATAGATACTTCGTGAAAAGATCTCGCCGCAACGAGGGAGCCTTCGCCTCAGTGATTGGGACTCCAAATTGAGTATCATATGCGTTAATTTCTCTTCCCATTCTCTTCTTTGAACGTTTCTGATTTCCTCCACTGATCCTATCTGGTAAGTATCCTATACGGCACAGCAATACGCCAGAAGAGTACGATCAAAATTTGTGAATGCAGCTTCTTCAGTAGAGCCGTTGCATCTTCTAAGTGTTCCGCCAATAAACCGCAGTCTTTCGTTTTGTGATCGTTCCGATTTACGTTGTTCATTTTTTTAATCCTTAGGTATTTAGCTGACTCGACAGCGTTCAAATTTCTGTGATTTATCGCGTATCCGAAGTTTAACAGATCCCTCTTAGAACTCATATAGATGATCTTACACATTTTATTGTTTAGAATCAATTGTCATTTTTCGCGCCATGCAGATATCTTCTCTAAATCATTTCGGAAATGCTTTTGATCTTCTGATGACTTTGTAAGACAGTAAACGACAGCATCATCTGCAAATAATCTAAGGAGGTTACTCAGATTGTCTCCTAAATCTTTTGTGTTGATCAGGAACAGCAGAGGACTAATGACATCTCCTTGGTAAACGCCACATATCAGTACTGTTTTGCTCGATGGCTTCCCGTCAGTTACTAGTTGTGATCTTTCTAACAGGAAATCACACAACCACGAAAACACTCCGTAGCCAAACAATTTGATTAGAAGCTGCTTGTGAGGAACGGTGCCAAAAGCCTTCTGGAAATCTAGATATGTGGAATCCGTTTTAAGTCTTCTATCTACCTACGTTTCTAGCATATGTAGACTTAGAGAAAGCTTTTGACAATGTTGACTGGAATACTCTCTTTCAAATTCTAAAGGTAGCAGGGGTAAAATACATGGAGCGAAAGGCTGTTTACAATTTGTACAGAAACCAGATGGCAGTTATAAGAGTCGAGGGGCATGAAAGGGAAGCAGCGATTGGGAAGGGAGTGAGACAGGGTTGTAGCCTCTCCCCGATATTATTCAATCTGTACATTGAGCAAGCAGTGAAGGAAACAAAAGAAAAATTAGGAGTAGGTATTAAAATCCATGGAGAAGAAATAAAAACTTTGAGGTTCGCCGATGACATTGTAATTCTGTCAGAGACAGCAAAGGACTTTGAAGAGCAGCTGAATGAAATGGATAGTGTCTTGAAATGAGGATATAAGATGAACATCAACAAAAGCAAAACGACGATAATGGAATGTAGTCGAATTAAGTCGGGTGATGCTGAGGGAACTAGATTAGGAAATGAGACACTTAAAGTAGTTTTGCTATTTGGGGAGCAAAATAACTGATAATGGTCGAAGTAGAGAGGATATAAAATGTAGACTGGCAATGGCAAGGAAAGCGTTTCTGAAGGAGAGAAATTTGTTAACATCGAGTATAGATTTAAGTGTCAGGAAGTCGTTTCTGAAAGTATTTGTATGGAGTGTAGCCATGTATGGAAGTGAAACATGGACGATAAATAGTTTGGACAAGAAGAGAATAGAAGCTTTCGAAATGTGGTGCTACAGAAGAATGCTGAAGATTAGATGGGTAGATCACATAACTAATGAGGGGGTATTGAATAGGATTGGGGAGAAGAGAAGTTTGTGGCACAACTTGACTAGAAGAAGGGATCAGTTGGTAGGACATGTTCTGAGGCATCAATGTAGTATTGAAGGGCAGCGTGGAGGGTAAGAATCGTAGAGGGAGACCAAGAGATGAATACAACAAGCAGATTCTGAAGGACGTAGGTTGCAGTAGGTACTGGGAGATGAAGAAGCTTGCACAGGATAGAGTAGCATGGTGAGCTGCATCAAATCAGTCTCAGGACTGAAGACCACAACAACAACAACAACGATAGCACTCATTACGGGTAGTGAATAAAGAAAAGCCGATTGTGTTTCACAAGTACGATGTCTCCTCAATCCATGCTGACCATGTGTCAATAATTCGTTTTCTTCGAGGTAATTCATAATTTTCGAATACAGTACGCGTTTCAAAATCCTAATTTTGTTTATCTGGGGAATTATCTACTAATAAACAAAATTAAAGTAGTATATATGATACCACTTCTATAATTTCTCTGCCAGGGATCCGTGTACAGTTTAGTGCTATTCCGGACAGAAATTTGAGGACATGTGTCTACTATAACCTTTTCTAAGTAATTGGGTTTCTAGTCCGTTAGATTCGAACGAGATCGTCTGAGTTCACGGCTCCAAACGCTCTTACATCCACGCCTGAATACCGACGTCGAAGAAAAGAACCTTCACCAACCCTACTAATGGTAGACTATCATGTCAGGATATCACCATCAACTGACGATACAAACGAAAAGTGCCAAAACTCGACAGAACTACGGTCAGAGCAGTATGAAACAAAATGTGAAAAAATGGTTCAAATGGCTCTGAGCACTATGGGACTCAACTGCTGTGGTCATAAGTCCCCTAGAACTTATAACTACTTAAACCTACCTAACCTAAGGATTTCACACAACACCCAGCCATCACGAGGCAGAGAAAATCCCTGACCCCGCCGGGAATCGAACCCGGGAACCCGGGCGTGGGAAGCGAGAACGCTACCGCACGACCACGAGATGCGGGCAAGATGTGAATACTTCTGAATTTCGGACTCTGGGATCAACAGGCCATACGTGCATGCTGATCACGTGCCATCAGAGCCTAATTCTGCCTGAACAATATTATCGTATAAATGCTCTATATCCTAAAAGGCATCATTAAATTAAGAGGTACAAAATTGCGAATAAACTGCGGGGCTTTGTATAGAATCCCTGCGACTATTCGGCTAGATAAACAAAGTCCTATTTATGGAGTAAGCTGACATCATTGTAATTAAACATTATTATAAGCTATGTTTTAAATTCTAACACTAATTACAAAAATTTCAATTAACGCTGTGGAATATTTCTTTAGGTGCTCCTTCAGCTCACAGTAACGTCTGAAACCCGGACAATGTGATCTGTGCTTATCAGAGCTGATCGTTTGTATCTCCTTTAGAAGCAATCGGTTATGGAAAAGTATTTTTGCTGCTTTTAGCGTAGTTCAAACTTTGAAAATATGTGTCAGTTTTTCTTATCGTAAATTTATATCCGTGCATGGCGCTGAATTATCCGCACAGTTGACAATGTCATCTCAGAGAAACTTTCTGAAGGTTTCTCACGGAAGACGTGACAATGAGGCAGTACTCCTGAATTTAATTGAGGAGGTGACAATCAAAGGCAAACATGTCCGCAATTTGAAACAAATGAGGTAAGAAATGGAACGGTACACATAGGGTAAGCAGAAACTAAATACATCGCCCACTTTAAACGAATTCGAACATTTTCCATGATAGAAACCTGTGAAAATTTGTGGTTCAGAGCAAACACGACGCTGGCAACATATATATTTCCTGCAAAGAATAGCTAGTCCAGTACGGCCAATAGGAGAAGCTTCTCCAGTCACGTGATTTCCATTCCAGTAGCAGCCAGACGCTCCCACGCATAGCATCTTTTAGGATCATTTTGTGCTCCTGTTCTTCTCTTCTGAAACGTGGATGGGCCATTAAGAAACTTTTTCTGAATCACGAGCTGAAATAGTTCTCAGGCTTCCAGACTCAGATGACAGGAAGAAGAGTGTTGATGGTTTATTGCAACCTATTTTCGGGGAATAAATCAAAAGGACTTTAGTTGATATACATCCGTCACTGACGATACACCCATGTGGTTCAACACAGAGGTGTAGGAAATCGCTTGTGATTGTTAAGAAGATGGTTCTGGTTTACATGTTTAAGTGTAACAGTTACTTCAAAGAACCTTTCTAATAACAGGTAATGCCATTATTACATCATTATATTCTGTCTTGGTGATTTGAAATATAATAAATAATTGTGTAGCAACAATAAAATCAGAACTTTCGGTGAAACACTGAAAAGGAATATCAATGTTACAGTTGCCGATTTATATTTTTTTTCAATGATACCACATACCAAATTATTTCAGTTACTAAGTGATGTAGTATAGCAACCATTATACAGAAACATGTAAGTTATTTCGAAAAATAACGATTGCTGTGATATTCGAGAGAAAACGAACGTTAAATATGGGTTTGTTGGCCCAGCAGCGACATGTGAGCATGTTTGAATTAGAAATAATATGACGAAGAGTTCAGAGCTGGCTGGGAATAGAGCTCCACACATATCGTTGTTAACTACACACAAAGAGACGTCAGCTACCGAATTTTTCTACACCAGCAGCTCGGAATAACATCTTGAACTTACAGTGATCTCGCAAATAGTTCTGTGTCTCACTGGGAGTCAAAAACGTCAAATATCATTAGTGTTGACAACGAATGAAAATACATTAAAAATCGAAATTATTATCCACCAGCAGATAGGTGTTCTCATGCTAGAGCTTGATAACACATAATAAAATCTTTAGTGCCGGGCCAGGATTCGAACCCATTCACGCGCAATATGTGGAGACTTTGAGGAATCTGCAGTTTTGAACAAACAACAAATTGTAGTCGAGCTGTATTGTCATGAAGGGATCAAATTCCGCGATAAGGGCAGTCTGAGTTGCTTTCCCAGTTCAGAACCAATTTTATCGACATACAGAAGGACAGATAAATGATGGAATAAGTGTCCTGTGAGCCTACATAGTGTTTGTTTCGTCACTAGAAATAAATAACTAGTATAAGAAAAGTTACTGGTAATAGAGTTTCAACACGTCGCCACTCAAGACTTTATTGTGGCTCATCCTAAGGTCTATTTGGTAGAGAAGGAATATCATTTTTAATGTGAATTTCAGACTACAATGCCATTATATCTTCTTCACCTGGCGTAGCCACAAGAGAAAGGAATCTGTCTCTCCCTATCTAAAATTATTGACCGAAGCTGGAATCGAACCCAGACCATAGATATATGAACCTATCATCATCCCAACCGACCACCAAATTCGCTTCTCGGTGACGTATTTTTCCATCTAACGCCGTTGTGCCACACTGGCTTAGTCTTTTGACACACAGGCTCCCTGTATCTATTTGCAGCATGTTCAGTAAATTCATTTACTTGGTTGACCGAATCACCACGAACTAGCTGCCCCGGCTACCCAGTGCATACATTCAACTTTATTTTGTAATCACCAAAATAAAATCACGTAACTGCCGCCAACACAGATCAGTGTAGGATGCAGAAATTTAAATAGGAAGTGTTCCTTTCCACTTGAGCTACTCTATTGCGCTATCTGTTTGTTGAAAACGTCGTGCAGTGCAAAAGAAAAGATATAACTGTTTGTCTCTCATAAGTATTCACCTGGCCATATGCATTATCCCACAGCACTGTGGAATGCGGAAGTTCTGGAGGACTTGTTCTCGACTTCTCGAGGTATTGTAGTTGTGTGTCAGCTAGTGGTGTAACGGTAAGTACCGCGCAACGTAGTTAAGATGTCGCGAGTTCGAGTACACTCCCTGCTTCCTTTTTTAAAACGCAATTCTGCTGTCTGCTAAAGTTATTAATCTAATGGAACTTGTAACATAATTCCCTTCACTTCTCAACCCAAAATTGTAGCATGTGGGGAAAGGGCTAACTTCTGCGACATTTTATTCTTTCCAGGTGTAATAGACAACCAGGTAGCAGATGCATCTCGAAACTTTTGTATTATGTATGGGTAGAGCGCATCGTGCTAAATTACGTCGGAAAAGTATTTTCTACATTAGCTGTCGTCTGGTAGTGGTATTTTATTCTTCTTCAAACCTTGGTTGACAGCTTTACCTCAGAACACGTTTACTACATGCATATAATCAATAAACCGCATGTGCATTTTCAAACTGTTATAGATAACATCAGAGAATTGGCATATATCGTTGATGATTAATTTCTCTCTCATGTTTACTATTGTTTTAACAACAATAAAGGAAACCTTACGAAAATTGTGAGCTGTATTATAAGAAATGTAATAAAACTAGCCACAATAACTTTACGACGAAAGTCTGTTGTAATAAAACTGAGTATCTCTACACAAGCGTGCCTCTATCGACACGAATTGGTAAAATACTGCTCGCTTAGATTTTGATGGGGTCTGTGTTTAATTGATATGCTGTGTCATACTCAAGAGGTATGCAAATGTGGCATTTCATAAATAAAGTTATGTATTCCTAGAGACCCAAAATTTGATTGTCAGCAGCGGAACGAGGCGTTACCTGTTGTGCAGCATTGTAAGTTTTTCACCGTTGCACTATGAGCCGAAAGTATTTTCTTGCGATTTCCTTATCGATGTTTGATTTGACTGTTTGTAGCACTTTCACAGAAGGGATAAAAACGCTACACTTAGTGAGACTGGAACTGCGAACCATAACAGACGCGTTTTCAGAGGTCAGCACGTTTCCACAGAGTTGCCGAAGAAGAATGAGTCTCAGCTTCCTCTTACGAGACCAAAAGTGTCTAGAACTCGTAAACCGCTATTTGAAGGACGAGATTAGTCGCTATTTCCACGTGCAACGACTTTCCTGGGCTGGAAACCCTAAATTTACAATCTTTTGTTACACCTCAAGCAATAATAACTCAGATTATTCGATGGTAATGATAGGTAAAATCAAGTGAACTTGAGGCTTAATTCTGTGCACACCGCGAAGTAACTCGTCGGTCACAGAGTTGCCAAACATACATTGCCTTGTTGCCAAATCTCAGTTACAATACCAGCAGGAAGAAGACGAACCGATGTGATCCTACAGCGGGCTGGGAAGTGACCATAGCTGGTGTCTCCAAGTCGTGGCTCCTACGGCCTGGAATACGTAATGTTCGCTTCTATAATGTAGGAAAATATTTCACAGTTTCAAAACCCGCATCCGAGACATTGTCCTTACACTTAGTCGCTGACCATAATTTCTAGCTCAGAGTGACACCAGATTAAGTAACCTAATGTAGCGAAGACTGTTTGCCAGTGCTCTTTCTCACCGGAAAATACGCAGTTCACTCATTGGGCTCCATAAGTACACTGTAACAGTAATTTCTGTGTGTATGCAATGCATACGGATTAGAATTTAGTTGTGCTCTCTCTTCCACTTCTGTATATAGTATGCCAGACCTAAACGGTCCCTTTATCATTACAGGCCCTGGGCAGTGCAACATCATACTGCCAACAGTAATGTGCTTGTACTGACAACCTGACTGTTCGTTTTACCTGATTTTGTTATGATTTAAATAAAACAACATGACCTTCCAGTGGGAGACATTTCGTCCCTCTTTTCCTTCTGTGAAATTTGTCAGTAAGCTTTTTGCCATCCAGCCAGCGAAATGCGGCAGAGTACGGCCGGTAAACGATTCACAAACCACGATTTAGTGCCGTTAAGACGATTTATTTGTCGTTGTTGTTGTTGTGGTCTTCAGTCCTGAGACTGGTTTGATGCAGCTCTCTATGCTACTCTATCCTGTGCAATCTTCTTCATCTGCCAGTAGCTACTGCAGCCTACATCCTTCTGAATCTGCTTAGTGTTTTCATCTCTTGGTCTCCCTCTACGATTTGTACCCTCCACGCTGCCCTCCAGTACTAAACTGGTGATCCCTCGATGTCTCAGAACATGTCCTACCAATCGATCCCTTCTTCTAGTCAAGTTGTGCCACAAGCTCCTCTTCTCCCCAATTCTATTCAATACCTCCTCATTAGTTAAGTGATCTACCCATCTAATCTTCAGCATTCTTCTGTAGCACCACATTTCGGAAGCTTCTATTCTCTTCTTGTCTAAACAATTTTCGTCCACGTTTCACTTCCATACATGGCTACACTCCATACAAATACTTTCAGAAACGACTTCCTGACATTTAAATCTATAGTCGATGTTAACAAATATTTCTTCTTCAGAAATACTCTCCTTGCCATTGCCAGCCTACATTTTATATCCTCACTACTTGGACCATCATCAGTTATTTTGCTCCCCAAATAGAAAACTCCTTTACTACTTCAAGTGTGTCATTTCCTAATCTAACTCCCTCAGCATCACCCGACTGAATTCGACTACATTCCATTATCGTCGTTTTGCTTTTGTTGATGTTCACCTTATACCCTCCTTTCAAGACACTGTCCATTCCGTTCAACTGCTCTTCCAAGTCCTTTGCTGTCTCTGACAGAATTACAATGTCATCGGCGAACCTCAAAGCTTTTATTTCTTCTCCATGGATTTTAATACCTACTCTGAATTTTTCTTTTGTTTCCTTTACTGCCTGCTCAATATACTGATTGAATAACATCCGGGAGAGGCTACAGCCCTGTCTCACTCCCTTCCCAACCACTGCCTCCCTTTTATATCCATCGACTCTTATAACTACCATCTGGTTTCTGTACAAATTGTAAACAGCCTTTCGCTCCCTGTATTTTACCTACATCTACATCTACATTTATACTCCGCAAGCCACCCAACGGTGTGTGGCGAGGGCACTTTACGTGCCACTGTCATTACCTCCCTTTCCTGTTCCAGTCGCGTATGGTTCGCGGGAAGAACGACTGTCTGAAAGCCTCCGTGCGCGCTCCAATCTCTCTAATTTTACATTCGTGATCTCCTCGGGAGGTATAAGTAGGGGGAAGCAATATATTCGATACCTCATCCAGAAACGCACCCTCTCGAAACCTGGCGAGCAAGCTACATCGCGATGCAGAGCGCCTCTCTTGCAGACTCTGCCACTTGAGTTTGTTAAACATCTCCGTAACGCTATCACGGTTACCAAATAACCCTGTGACGAAACGCGCCGCTCTTCTTTGGATCTTCACTATCTCCTCCGTCAACCCGATCTGGTACGGATCCCACACTGATGAGCAATACTCAAGTATAGGTCGAATGAGTGTTTTGTAAGCCACCTCCTTTGTTGATGGACTACATTTTCTAAGGACTCTCCCAATGAATCTCAACCTGGTACCCGCCTTACAAACAATTAATTTTATATGATCATTCCACTTCAAATCGTCCCGCACGCATACTCCCAGATATTTTACAGAAGTAACTGCTACCAGTGTTTGTTCCGCTATCATATAATCATACAATAAAGGATCCTTCTTTCTATGTATTCGCAATACAATGTAGAGTATTCCAATCAACATTGTCAAAAGCTTTCTCTAAGTCTACAAATGCTAGAAACATTGTCGTAGATGAAGGAATTTAGTTTCGTCTTAAATCGTCTCAAGCAGCAACGTTCATAGACATTTCAAATAGGAAAAAGCTCAATATTCAGGTACGAAGGTTGTAAAAGAAACTTCCCATAGTTTGTGTCAGGTTGATGTTTTCGTCTGATAGCACTGCGTAGGTATTTTGTCTATGAGGTATCACAAATAGTGTTCCTGTAGCTGTGGGAATCATTGGTTGAAAACGAGTTTAACACCAATGGGTACAGTACTGTTCAATATTCAAAATGGTTATCAACCTAAGTCTGAGTTCATCCGAAAACTGAGGCAAATTTATAATATTGAAGCTAGACTGTGTATCTTTGTCTTCCTTGAGTGGGCATTAGAAGGCGTTTACACACACGTATACAATACTATGAATACTTCGAACGCTATAGTTAACGTTGCTCTCATAAGCTACTTTTGTTTTTTTAATTCCGTTGGGTCTTCAGCGTGCAATATGTGTTGTAGATACAGTCTTAGAGCAAAAAATTGACCGCCGAGTCGTTCACGTAAAGTGGGCAATACAGTCGTGCTCCTCTCAGAATCCTATGTCCGGTAATATGCTCGATCTGGCAAGATTGTAGACTGCGGTACTTGCCAGAGGAAGTCTTGACTTCAGTCTTAGTACATTATTCTTGACTACGATTGTAGTCTTGAGGTAGAACGCGAGACTAGCTAATACGACGTCTAGTAACCAAAAGCACACGTCGACAAAACTTTTATCGCCCCTTTCCTCTCGGTGCTGAAGCTATGAGTGTAATTCAAGCGAATCTAATAGATTTCGCTTTCTGTCACACTGGTAATAATAGTTTGGTCGAACAATGTTTTAGCGAAAGATTTCTTTGCCAACCACCTGCCTCTGAACACCGCATGCGTCTGGGACCCGTTTACCGCCTACCGGCGGGGGCTGAGACACTGCATTGTCTCGCCTTCTGCCGACAACGTCTGCTCCACTCCGCACTCTCGACCATGTAAAATGCTTTAATGTTGTTGAGTGGTGACCCATAAAATCTGTCTACGATTTGTGTTTCACTCTTGATAGCAAAGGAATCACAAAACCGTTTTTATTTGATGATTATTTTGTTACACTAGAATGCAATACATCAATGTGGCACAGAATTAATTTCATTGTTTCTGATCCAGTGCACTACAATTAAAGCGTCACACTGTGCTCTTTTTCCTTTCAAGGGAGGTTCTTCAAATAACTTATTATTGTCATGAATTCATATGTGTTAGTCAAGGTGCAAAGAGTAAATGCAACATAATGTGTTTGGTTTCCTTCTTTCATTCTCTATGGTAAATGTATGCAAAGGATTGTGTCAATACCTATCAGAACCTGCTCTATAGCTACTCAGGTAAATTGCTTGTTTTGAGGTCTATACCTTAATTAATGGAGAAGTGAACGCTGTTCACAAGTGATATTTAAAATATTCAATTGGATTTAAGGTGACAAAATTGCCCATATTTGAAGCTACCCAGAGAAAAAGTAAGTTGCTAAAGCCGCTGTTAGCAAATGTCTACAGGGAGTTCCTAATTCCTACTGTGGAAATTTAGCATAGAGGCTCTATAGTAATCAAGAGGTTCATTTCATTCATACTTATCACCCTGCCATGTGTCTTAAGTGAAGAACAATATTGAAATTCGTATCGCTGATGGTCGATTCGAATTTCTTGAGAGACGCTGGTATTGCGAAGCAGCTTGGCAGTCAGAAAGCCAAGATCTATGACCATTAACACAACTTACTGAGTCGAGCTACCAAGAGGATTTGATGTGTAAAGGTTTTCTTCCGATTTCGATATAGAATTTTTTCTGGAAATTCGCAGCTCCATAAAATATATCAGAAAAAAAAACTGGCACATGCTGGCCCCTACCACAGCTAGAACTGACAACTGATTGAGCCGTTCTGACACGAGACACGGGCGGTACCACCGGGCTACGGACACACTGCTGCCTGTACTCCACTCTCATCATGGTATTGGTCGCTCAGCCTCATAACGCATCGTCAAAGATAATAAGTTGTCACTTATGTGAAGAATAGCATTTCTTTAGGCAAAAAAGTGAATTTTCTGTCTCAGTGTCTTAGTTTACATGAGGATTATATAGCATGAGTCATTCAAATGGAAAGGGGATATCAAATGAATTTAGCGAGTCAATTCAGCACCATTCGCGGAAGTGATTGCACTGTCACAGTGTTGCCTAATGTTTGTGACGATGTTGCCAATTCTCAGCTGTGCTAGGAACAGCTCTCTAGCGGTATGCGAGGAGAATCGCGTGCTCGTGTTACAGGAGGATATGGAGAGGAGGCGTGGGGTTTGGTTAATATGCAGCGTTTTCTCCTACCAGTTGTGTCAAACATTCAGGTGCATAATCTTCCATCACGATTACAGTTCCCTACAAAATATATACGTATAAAACACTTCCCTTGTTACTTTGTGACAAAAGATTATTTCAGTACAATAAAAAGTCTGTGGAAATCACTTATGCCCACCTGTCACAAAAGTAAGATGACAAACACTTTGCACCTCGAAATCGATTGCACCTATGTGCAGTGTTGTGACGTTTAAATAAAAACTCTTAACGCCACTAAATCGTGGTTTGTGAATCATTTACCGGCCGTACTCTACCGCTATTCACTGGTTGGAAGGCAAAAAGCTTACTGACAAATTCACAGAAGGAAATGGGGGACGAAATGTCTCCCACTGGAAGGTCATGTTGTTTTATTTAAATCATAACAAAATCAGGTAAAACGAACAGTCAGGTTGTCAGTACAAGCACATTACTGTTGGCAGTATGATGTTGCACTGCCCAGGGCCTGTAATGATAAAGGGCCCGTTTAGGTCTGGCATATTGTATACAGAAGTGGAAGAGAGAGCACAACTAAATTCTAATCCGTATGCATTGCATACACACAGAAATTACTGTTACAGTGTACTTATGGAGCCCAATGAGTGAACTGCGTATTTTCCGGTGAGAAAGAGCACTGGCAAACAGTCTTCGCTACATTAGGTTACTTAATCTGGTGTCACTCTGAGCTAGAAATTATGGTCAGCGACTAAGTGTAAGGACAATGTCTCGGATGCGGGTTTTGAAACTGTGAAATACTTTCCTACGTTATAGAAGCGAATATCAAATTTGAACTAATATTGCGAAAATTTTGCACTTGGATATCTTAGAATGAAAATCTTTCTGTTTATTGCAAAGGAAAACAATTGATTTTCTAAAACACTGTCTGTCATACACAACTTGAAACAGGTCATGTTGACCAAATCATATGGAAGAACTGACAGCGACGTATATCAGAAGGCAGTAAGATCCGTTGGCTTTTCCTTTGGCAGTACTCGATAGCCATATCTAGGCCCAAGTAAATGAAGAAAGGCAGCGCGTTTTTGTTATTAAGTAACGTCTTCTCCAATTGCTTTAGTTTTAATTTAATCTACGAGTATTTACTGATGTTTGATATTAACATGATAAGGATTCAGTAGACAGGGAAAGAGCCTGTTCTTGGGAAACTACTTCTATAGTGACCAAAAGGCGTCAAATGATCTTCAAGTACAGTGTTCCAGCAGCGGTATGAAGAAAATGATAGGAATAATGACGGTAATAATCGAATTATCCGGTAACTTCACACTTCCCAGTGGATTTTCTCGAACTAAGAAATTTGCAGAATTTGTGAAAATTTCAAAATGGCTTCACGTTGAGCCTGTGATGCCTAGAAGAGTCTTTACATCCTGCTGACATGAGAATAGCATAATCCCCGCTTCAGAAGCTTGCTTCTATTTAACCATTTAATAGACTCGCGTTTTTCCCACCGTGACTAATTTTGTAAGCTAAGCACATCATCTGTTACAGCACACTCCTGGGGCTGGGAAATATGGCCACAATGGTCTGGCGGAAGGAACTATCACAGGTGCAATGCGTGGGCTCAGGCATTTACTTTTAAGAGGCACAAACAGATTTACTTTACTCCTGGTAACATCAATAGATAGACGTTATAATCCAGAATCCGCATTAAACATCACGTTCCTTCATTACCAACTGGGCAGAGCCGGTTTACGTTGGGAAATGACATAGCAGAAGTCATGGTAAACAGAAATACAGTCGCCAGTAAACTTACATGCATTAGAAAATTTTATTTTATTTGATGGACCGATAGCCATTTAAAGGAACAGGGCTCTTACTTTACTTGTACTTGAATGAACTAGAGACGTTGAAAAATTTGGTGCTGGACTGTGATTCGAATTCGTATCTCCTCTATCGAGGCTCTGAATCTCTCGCAACAGTACAGTTCAATCATTTCGTTCCAATTCTCAAGACTGCAATCTTCTCTAGGTCTCCTCCAAAGACAAGTATGTGGGTCGAATCCTGACAGAGTACAAAAATATTTATAATTTCATTTCAAGCCCTATCACGTGCACACCGGCCTGTTAGTGAAAATTAACGTGCATTTTTAATTTCTGTTCATGTGCTGCCAACAATCACAATACGTGCCGCTATTTCTGGTAAACACGCACACATCTTACTATTGGTGAGTAAACAACTGATACTTAAGCTATATTCGTGGATAAACGGTAGGTGTGCAGTTCGATTGTCGCTTAGGAACAAAAGTTCGTATCCTTCTTTTAGATTCAAACACCTAGCAGCTGGTAAGAAAAACCGATACGTAACATTTGATTTTACTTAGTTAACAATCCGATTACGTGTTGGGTTCCATCTCCGTCACAGAACTTCACATCATGCACTTCATCTTTAAATGCATGCACACTGTGTTACTTCAGAATAGAGGTATATCAGACATCTTTAGTGGTTAGTTAACAGGGATGAAAGGGTCTTGATAGAAGTCCCGGTTTATTACAAAAATTGTCGACTTTTATTTTCATGTCTAGATTTGGTTACTGGTATTGGCAAAAATTTTGTTAATTCATGACTCTTCATGGCTAGTCATCAATATGATATGACTAGATTAGATTACATTAGATTAATTCGTGTTTCATAGATCATGAATACGATATTTCGTAATGATGTTGAACATGTCATTTTAATGAAAGATTTCTTTACATAACATGATTCAATTTCTTTACAATTTTTTACTCTCTCTCTCTCTCTCTCTCTCTCTCTCATTCTTTTTTATTTTTATCTCTCCCTCTCTCTGTCATACACACACACACACACACACACACACACACACACACACACACACACACACATTCGTCTATCGATGAGGCACGAAAATGTCTGTGAATGAGGTTCTTAGTTTTGAGTACACTTATGAAAGAAATATAAAAACAACTATGAGAGTTACTGTTTTATGATGCTTAGTTTGCAGTCAGTTCTGAGTATTATTAGTAACTACGCTCCAGTCCCTAAACCTAGCTACAGAAATGTGAATCAGACGCATTACGTATTCCAGGCCGTAGCAGCCACGACTTGGAGACACCAGCTATGGTCACTTCCCAGCCCGCTGTAGGATCACATCGGTTCGTCTTCTTCCTGCTGGCATTGTAACTGAGATTTGGCAACAAGGCAATGTATGTTTGGCAACTCTGTGACCGACGAGTTACTTCCCAGTGTGCACAGAATTAAGCCTCAAGTTCACTTGATTTTACCTGTCATTATTTTGATTGGTAAATGTGCACCTGCGTCCTTCTCATACACTTGTTCTATCATTTAACCCGATGTGTGTTACTAATCTGAGTGAATGTGAAGTTTCGCGAGAGTAGCCAGTATCCGTTTGTCAGCTAGTGCAGTCTCGGCAACAGTGGTAGCTTAGGCAGAAATTCAGAGAGGTTTAGCTTCACCATTAGGGCAGGTATATAGTCGGTAGACGGAGTTAGATTGTCAAGTGGCTGCCGAAAGAATCTCTGGTAGATACCTCCCGTCACGGTGTGAACCAAAGCGGTTAATCCTCAGTCTGTGGTAGACATATTTTACTGGAATAACTGAGTAAGAAAGGGTGCTCCTTAGGACATGCCGTGGCTTGAAGTATTTGAGTTATTTAGTGTATAATATTTAGCCATTGTATTACAGTTTTCTTAGTTACTAAGACGAAATCATGTTATTTTGTCGAAGGAGTAATTTCGCATGTGGATTTAACATTGTTCTAGATTTTTTGGTAATGAATACTTCGCGCATTTGTACATATGTGTGTGTGTGTGTGTGTGTGTGTGTGTGTGTGTGTGTGTGTGTGTGTGTGATTTAGGTTCCACATGTGGTGCAGGACCAAGAAAAGCTATTTTCCCATATAGTTAGTGGAGTGGTATCATTCGCAATAGGCAAGATAAATTCACTAAAAGCAACTGCGAGGGTCGCCAGCTTGAATTTTTTATATTTCATGAGATTTCAGGACTTGACAGTCAATGGTTTTGTTCAGGTACAATGCCACATAGACGGTGATAGAACTCAAATCCATTTCACATTAACTTTCAGTAAATATTTGGAACTGTAACGTGTGAGTGATGTACATAGAAGTTTCCAAAGCTAAACTGATTTTTCTAAAGGAAATAGACCGGCTTTCTTGGCGTGAGTAACGGCATGCCTAATCAAGTGTTGCTCAGAGTACAGTGTATCGCAATTTGTTATTTATAATCCGATAGACCTCAATCTGCAGAGTAGAATTAAAACTTGCGTAGCCGAACCAGGTTTCATTATTTTTTACTTATTGAATTTAACAGACTTTAATGGTTTGGGGGCTTTCTCGGATTGAGTTCATTTTTTCATTAGCTTTTCAGCAAACGCAAACAGCTTCAGCGCTCATAATCTGTATGTGCACGATACTACTGTAAGTTTAAGTTGAAATGTATCGTGAAAGAGACGGAGGCTTCTTTGCGTGGTTTTTGCCATGTTTCAACGAAGTGTTGCTTAGAACATAATGAAATCATTTCTCTTTCGTTTATTCCATAGATCTAAATTAGAGGAATACGATGAAAACTTACATTGAGGGGGTATTTTTCTTAACGTTTACGTGTGGAATTTAATGGATTTTCATGGTTTGTGACCTGCTCGTGGTTAAGATATATCTGCCTGTATGTTGTAGGAGGCTTCGTAGGAGTTATCGGTGGTGAAAAACAATGTTCATTACTGCTTGTTGAGGTATGAATGAGCGAATGATTCTGAGACTACTATCGTATTTCATCCTATTTTATCCCAGCTGTATTCTATCACTACTCTGTTTGGTGCATCTGTAGATTTAATTAAACTTTCCTATGAAGCAGGGATGACCATGTCGATGCAATACTTGTACATCGATCAGTGCACTTTCATTGAGTATATCTGGTCCGCACTTAACTTTTTTGATTAATAAATCATTCGGAATGAATAACAATTTCTGCACTGTGCAACAGCATTAAAGGATATTTTTTTTGAAATCGCGTAATTGTCTCCCTATGAGACGCGTAGATTTGAAATTTGGGCTCAAATCCTTCTTCTGTAACGGCGCAAAATCGTAGCACGCTGCGACGTCACCCTCGGGGTCGGCAACGCTTCCAGCTGTAAGGTGTCGAAACATGCGAAAAAAAGGCCACAGCTCGGAAACTCATTTGAGCTGTAGAGTGGTTTAATGGCGTCACATTGGCACCATATTTCACCACAATTATGCCCAACGCCACTGTGGATGTGTCACGCGATGGGATGGTCGTCACAGACCCTCTTACCCACGTTTAATCCCTTCTTTTGACGTCTCCGCGATGGAGGTGAGAGCCAGCGTTGAAATCACTTAGTTTTTTTGTGGACGTCCGAAGAAAATATTTCAGACACACCGCCATTCAGAAACGAAAGGAAAAAGTCTCAAGCGGTGGTATAAAGTATGCCGATGAAACCACCCTTTTCCCTAGGGTTTTGATTCCCACACATTTCACAATAGAAAGCGACAGTTAGCAGTGTGATGACCAACAGGAAGACTTTCTTGAGAACTTTTGACACTGATGACGCCCTCGGACGTTCCCACCCTTCTCTAAGGACATTGCGGGGCTGCATCCCAAGAATGAGATCGCGTCCCTTTAGTGTGCAGCGCGGCCATAGTTTTTGCTCTCATGTACAGGTTGGGTCAGCTAGGGACTGCTCAAAACGGTTGGACGCAATTTGAACGTAATCCGAAGTAGCTTGGATACTTATGGTTTCTCAACTGTTTTCCGCCCCCCTGTGGCGTGATCACACGGAACTGCAACAGTAAAGCATGCATGAATAAAACGGCAAAGTGTCGCTCTAAAAACCCCCAGTTCGGCAACTTCCTCAGTGCCACCTATGCTCCTTTGTTAAGCAAGGAAATGTACCTTCAGAAATTTCGACATCAAATCAACCTGTCGGCTGCTCTAGCGGCAGAGGGTTAGGCAACCCTTTCCACATCTTTTGAGTAGGATTTTGCAACCTTCAGATGGCAGAGCAGCCGCCAGGCTGTGTTGGCCTTAAAGTTTCTGACGTACATTTTTAAGTTGCTCAACAAAGTTGGATGGGTAGCACCGAGGGCGTTGCCGAACTTGGGCGTGGGGGGGGCTCCTTTTTAGAAGAACCCATTGCCGTTGCATTCATGCGCATATTAATGTTGCACTATTGCATGATCACGCCCCAGGAGGGCAGAGCATAGGTACCCTTTGCTGCTTCGGATGACGTTTAAATGTCGTCGAACAGTTTTGAACGGTCCCTAGAGGCTCCAACCTGTACACGAGAGCAAAACTTGCGACCGCGCTGCACTCCAAAAGGGTGCGATCATTTTCAGCGGAAATGCAGCCCCACAATGTCCTTAGAGAAGGATTGAAAGATCCGAAGGTGTTAGCGGTATCAAAGGTCGTCAAGAACACCTTACCGTTGTTTATCGCACTACGGTCATTTTCAGCCGCGAAATTTGTGGGAATCAACGTCCCAGGTGGCTTCATTGACAGCCTTTATTCCACCACATTAGTCCTTTTTGTGACGAGCGGCAGTGTGTCTGAAAAATTTTCCCTGGACGTCCACAAAGAACTACGTGATTTCAACGCTGTGACGTCAAAAGAAGGGGTGGAACGTGGGTAAGAGGGTCTGTGATGACCATCTCATCGCGTGACACGTCCACAGTGACGTTGGACAGAATTATTAATTCACAGCTCGCAGGAACTTATGAGCTGTGGCCTTTTTCCGCATGCGTTGACACTTTGCTTTTTCAAGCGGTGCTGAGCCCGAAGGTGACGTCGAAGCCCGCCACTACAGAAGAAAGATGTAGACACCTTTGAGTCACAATTCAAACTTATACGTTGCAATGTGAGGCAATTACGAGGTTTCACAAAAGTGAACCTTTAATACTGCTGCACAGTGTAGAAATTGTTATTCAGTCCGAATGATTTATTCATCGAACAAGTTAGGTTCGGACCAAATATACTCAAAGTGCACTGATCGATTTACGACTATTACGTCGACATGATGGTCCCGACATCATGTTGTTATTGTTGTGGTCTATAGTCCGAAGTCTCGTTTGATGCAGCTCTCCATGCTACTCTGTGCTATGCAAGCCTCCTCATCTCCGAGTAATTACTGCAACCTACATCCTTCTGACTCGGCTTAATGTATTCGTCTCTTCGTCGCCCTCTACAAGTTTTACTCCCTACGCTTTCCTCCATTACTAAATTAGTGATCCCTTGACGTCTCAGAACGTTCCCTACCAATCGATCCCTTCTTCTAATCAGGTTGTGCCACAAATTTCTCTTCTGCCCAATTCTATTCAGTACCTCCTCATTAGTTTATCCATATAATCTTCAGCACTCTTCTGTAGCAGCACATTTCAAAAGCTATCCTCTTCTTGTCTAAGCTATTTATCATCCACGATTCACTTCAATACATGGCTACACTCCACACAAATACTTCACACGAAAGTTAAATTAAATCAGTCGATGCGCCAAACCTAATAGTGTTAGAGGACTGCTGGGATAAGGAAAGGACAAATGAATTAGGATAGCAATTTCATAATCGTACACTCACGCTTTTGCATCATTACAGAAGAAAGATGTAGGCACCTTTGAGCCAAATTTCAAACTTATGCGTCACATTGGGAGACAATAGCAGGATTTCGAAAAAGTGATGTTTTAATTATGTTGCGCAGTGTATGCTAGAATCCGTTCCTTATCCTTATCGTACATATGTAGGAACCAGATAAAACATTTTATTAGTAAAATTGGGTATGCTATTCTGTTTCTTTGGTTGGACGACCTGAGAAAAGTAAAGATATCCGTTGCATTTTTCCGGATTAATTATCATATTCGGGTGATTTCTTTTCTAATCCAGCCCACTCCAGATCCTTTCTCATCTCTCTGGACGATTTGTATTCTTCAATTGTACAAAAAAAATATTTTCTGTGCGTGTGTGACTCGGTGGTAAAATGCCCCACTATGAATCCAAAGGTCTCGGGTGCAAGCACTGGTATGCCTCGGAATTATTAGCAGTCACTTGTCACTTCTTACACCTCTGGTATTGTTTGCTAGTGTGAAAAACGCTGAGTTGCACAGTGGCTCGGAGTCAGCATTGAGCTGCAGGTCCTCCTGTATCTGATGTGTCAGGCAGTCCAAAGGTCAGAGGAAGGCAATGGGTTTTTACCTTCAATAATCTAGTAAACCACTGTGATATTCAAACCAAACTTCCACTGTGTGTTGCCTTAAGTAGTATGGAAAAGCAAGAGTATATGAGTTATGACGCTTAGCTTAGTTTTTATTTCTTCATATTTATAGATTCTTTCGTCATTTCTTGGTACAAAAATTTCATATTTACAATTGAAAAACTTATAGACTGTGGTTTTGCTCTTCTAATATCTGTTATTTCGAACAGGTTTTCGACGAGCCATCGCAGGACACAACTGACTAGCGTCGTTTCTAGTGTATAGGAAACCAGACATTAGAAACAAAGGTACTATCAACACGCGCAGATTCTCTTGCCGTTGCATTAGGTGAGAAATGTCATTCACCAAACGAGTTAAATTACAGTTATAAATTACAGATCACAAGATGGGTGATATCAAACACATTAAAAAAGCCAAACACGCAATATCAGTATATATAAACTGTATGATTGTAATTATAATGATTATAAAGTAAACAAAATAAGTTTTAATGACTGCAGTAAAAACTTTGGAGGTGATTGTGATCATCTGGATTGACGTCAGAAAGTATGTTGCTGCTGAACTGGATTCTTTCAAGCTTGAGTGGTATGGGCTCAGTTGTAATTGATCATTCAGAACCAAATAGGGGTTTGGTGCCAAGTGCTCATTTACCTCAAGTGCTTCCAGTAGGGGAAGATTTTTTTCCCTTTGTTATCTGTATGTTGCACTTCTAAGTTGACTTTGTATCTATACCTTCAGTCAGCACTTGTGTAATATCCAGCTATGTGCATGGTCGTTCGGTCTCGGCGTTATTTCCTTTTCTAGTCGAAGGTCACTGTTAGAACCGGTAATTGCGAAAAGTAAATTAGTGATTGTCGTCCAGTTACATAAAAGTAGAAAAATAATCATATCTGAGTCCTACGTACAGAGATTAGAGAAAGAATGGAAACACCAAAACCACATTACCATGTCTAGTACGGTACAGGAAAACCGATGACTTTCAAAACAGCTTCCAGTCGTTTCAGAATGGAATGAATACAGGTCCTGTATGGTTTAAAGGAAATCATATACCACTCTTCCTGCAAAACAATGACAATTTTAGGTAACACATTGGGGATGTATAGCGATCACGTACCCTTCTATTCAAAGTAGACCACAAAAGCTCAATAATATTCAGATCTGGTGACCGTGGTGGCCAAAGGAGATGGGAAATTCTTCCTAGTCCTGGACGATCCAATCTGTGTGAACAGAACACAGCATCACCATTGGAAAATAAACATTTTCCCATGGGATGAACCTGTTCTGCCGAAATAGTGTCATGATCCTTGCCAATAGTGCCACATTGCCAAGAAACCATGGGGCTCATGAAATACCACGATACGGCTGTCCAAATAGTAACCGAGCCCCCGCCAAGTTTCGTTCTTGGGACGTAAACTCGGCCAGAAGTTCAAAAAAGTGTGAAAGGAAGCTCATCCAACCAAATTACTTCCTTTCATAGCTCCGTAGTCTAGGTTTTATGGCTACGGCGCCATGTTTCATGTTTATCGCATTTGCATCACTGATGAGTGCTTTCGGAATGTGCCAGCTGGCCCTGTAATTCCACCCTTACGGAGCTACCTTCGTGCTGTTTTGATGCTGACAGGGATCGCGAATGCGACACTCAGTTCTACAGACTCCTGCAGCTGTCGTCCCCTCATTTTTCGTCACAACCCTCTTCAATGGCCCAACAAAGGTGAGTTCCCTTCTCGCGCCAGTGTCTATTACTTTTATTGCTGCTTAACCACAATTTCAACAGTCGCCCCCTCCCTCCCCCCCCTCCCCCCTCCCCTGGTTCCACTCATCTCCCCTCTGGCTCAACCTTTAAAAGTAAATACAAAAATAAAATTACAGTATGTTACCAATGGACTCGTATGATCATATTGTCAGTTGTAATATTTATCCGTTGTGTTACCTACAAGTTGTTTTGATTGAACACGCTAAAAAACCTAGATCTGTTTTAGATATTGTCTAGGATTTCCTACGTGTAAAATTACCATCACTTGTGCTGTTAAGTTTTACGGGCAATCTACTCGCACTTGTTGCTGAGGTAACCATGACCTTTTGTTACCTACACATGACCTATCCCATTCCTCCTTCACCTCATACTCCCCCACCTCCCCCTCCCCAATCGTACAACCCTTCCCCTATCTGTCCACCCCTCTTCATTCCACCCCCTTTGCCCTCCTCCTCTACCCCTCACCCTGGGGCATTTCTAGAGAAAAATTAGTAATTTGGCACAATAAAATTCAAAGTAGGCGACCAATGGACTCATGTATATTTTAAAGTTATATGGTAATCTCTAAGTTTCATGTTAATTTATTACGTTTTAATAAATTTTATTATGGTTTTAACACTGCTATCTATTTGTTTTTAAATGGTACTGTTAGCTTTTACGAATGTTGCATATCATGTACCTATATTTCTCGTAGTATGCCATATATTATATTTATCCTTTGTCTACCTTTATAATGAGTATTGTTATCATAATTTGACAATTGACCTTTCTGCGGTTGTTCATTCTGCACATGCCGTGTTATAACCATGGCCAACTATGTATATTTTAACTTTACGGCCATCGAATTAGTTTCAGTTTATGTATACGGATTATCCAAGGTAGCTGACGGCTTATTTTTCAGTTATAAATAGTTAATAGTGTTGCTCTTGTTCTTCATGAGTGGAGCTGGTTGTCAGCATGAATGTACCGTAGCACCACCTAGTGCCTCTGTGTATCCACAGTACGAACTGTCAGTCTGCTCGCATTCTTTGCAAGTTAACTACGTTACTATGTAATCCTCTGGTTTTTATCTGAACCAGAGTAGGTATCTTCTGTAAAACTTAGATGTTTCTAGTCTTCGTGTACAGTATGGTTCCATTTTGCTACATAGGTCTTATCTGCAACTATTTCACATAACTTTTGTTTACTATATGCAAGCCTTGAGGCCCTCCAGACATCTATATCTATACAGAGTCTGATGGTGGCTGAAACTGGATTAATAAATGAAGGAATACTGATTCCTAAATTTATCTGCTTTGTAATTCCTTCGTGTACTACCAGTTCAGCAAACTGCACACTACGTAAATTCTTCAGTGACCGTCCGTCTCCATCGCTCAACATACACTTTCGTCCGCGTCGTGGCGTAGCGGATTATATTTTCCTGCTCTCCCTGTATGCGGTACAAATCGATACGGTGCTTCTTGGAACACCAAACACTTCGGCACCCTTGGTTACGAAAACAGTCATCATACGTCACCAACAATTCGATTCGCCCACGTTCGAATTCACTTATCTCCAACATAACGTACTCGCTCTGACCACATCTGACACTTTGCAACGTACTGAGGACGCGCAGAGGTGTCGTACGTGGTCAAATACAACAGGGCAATCTGCAGGCTTGGCAAGCATCTGCATTTACGTTCAAGCATGCATTCGATATTTTTATTGCGACCCCTGTAGATGTTACCTCTATTACAGAAATAAGAGAATTACTGAAAACAGGCAGCCCTTACAAATTTACCCTTATGAAATGCCATTCGTGTTCACAAAATAAAGCTGTGCAGTGCCGTTAGCAACGTGATCACCAAGTTGGGCACACGGGCAGTGTGCGGCCGCCTCCCACGCTGGAGACGGTTTGACGTTCGCGGTGTCGGCTAAAGCTCCACCGTGGGCAGAAGCAGTCCGGGCAGATGAATCCCATCTTAGGCGTGGTGCGGCAGCGGCTGCCTCCCACGTCGCAAATTACGCTCGCCACATCTCCCATCCCCGGGCGGGAGGCTAAAGCGGGAAGCAAATTAAAAACCGGCTGCGACTGAGGGCGGTGAGTCGCGACACGCCGCATCGCAGCGTTGTGTCTCTGCCTCGCACCTCCCGAGGGACGGCCCCACGCACACACACATACACACACACACACGCACACACACACACACTGCCGTCGGCCCGCTTCTGCTTTCCTGCCACTTGCGCTGCTAAATTTCTACAGGTTCCAAGTGTCAATAGAAACACGGATTTTTAGATATGTACGACAGGGCACATCTTCAGGCACTCATCTGGTGACTGTGCGAAGTGCAGCTTCGCAACTGGGTCTGAGTCGGACTGGAGCAAAAATCAGTCCGTTGGGGAACGAGACGATGGATGACAAATAATCTGCCCTAGAACATTGTCTGAGCGGTAGCGTGCAGCACTCACTCTGCCCTCTATTGTTAAAACTGGAACTTTGTTTGCCTTAACAACTTAATCTAGCGGTGCACGCGAGTGGAATATCGTCGTCAGTAGACGCAGATAGTCGCATAGACCCTTGCAGTTTCCACCGCTTTTAATCTGCATCAGCTCAAATGGTTCAAATGGCTCTGAGCACTATGCGACTTAACTTCTGAGGTCATCAGTCGCCTAGAACTTAGAACTAATTAAACCTAACTAACCTAAGGGCATCACACACATCCATGCCCGAGGCAGGAATCGAGCCTGCGACCGTAGCGGTCGCTCGGCTCTAGACTGTAGCGCCTAGAACCGGGCGGCCACTCCGGCCGGCTAGTAGCAGCAGTAGCAGCTTTATTCATCCGTTGATCTCTTTTTACAAGGACATAGGACATGTCAAAGTATTTACAAATTTAGATTAATTTAAAATAAGCTATTTATATATTTACAGACTTCTAGTTAGTGACAATCATTAGATTTACTCCTGGTATACAATATTTTTTTTTTTTACAAATAATTTATTAAATAATGTAATGCCACATCGTTCACTCATATCTCACTATCACTCACTGCACACGCTATACACACATTGTTTCATAACACTTCACTCCCTATATATACACACACAAACACACACACACACACACACACTGGTGATCTCTGGGCCACTTTCTGTACCGCAACTTCTCATTTGCTATCCTGAATAACTGAGTCAGCATCCCTTCATAATTAGTGAGATGTTGAGCTCAGAAAGAGGAAGGCGTGTTAGTGTTGTGCTATGCATAGCTTGGAGGCAAGTATTTCTAGAAAGGTAAAAAAGAAGGAAAAAACGTAAAGTGAAGGTATAATGTGGGATGTTGGATATTTTATAATCATTATTATTAATATTTATTTGTATAACATTTTTTATCAAACCCCTACTCTGTTTCAGCTAAGTAATCCTTCAATGAATAAAATGCATTGCATAACAGGTACTTTTTAGTTGTCTTTTTAAATAAGTGTATTTTGGCAATTTCATTAATCACTTTTGGTAACTTATTGGACAGTTTTATTCCTTGGTAGAAAATCCTGTTTTGAGTTTTATGTTTATTTTTTCTTGGTAAATATAAGTTGAGTCTATCTCTAGTTGCATGGTCATGGACTTTAAAGATTCATATAAATTTATTGAAAGAAGATGCAGAGCTGGGTTTAGTGTTATTTTGTAGAGAAACACATCAAGTTTTTTTTTACCTTAAACTAAAGAATGATGTTGTATGCGCTTTCCGTTCGTTATCCTGCACACATCCTACTCGAAGTTAATTTCTTCCCAAACTCGCTGTAGCATTGCAGGTGTAACTTGCTCAGTGGCGGTGTAAATTCTTGCTCTGAGGTCAGGTAGAGAAGCCATCACAGGAAATACAAACACAACATCCTCGATGAATCCCCATAAAAAAAAATCGAGTGGTTTGAGGTCTGGGGAACGTGTGGGCCACACAATTGGCCAATGCGTTGACCTGGAAAGCGATTACTGAGAAAATATCGAAGGTCAGCCACGTAGTGGGATGGTGTACCATCTTGCATGAAGTTTGCAAGGTGCACGCTGGGTCGATTTCGTAGGGCTGTTGACAAAACGTTGTCTTACTCGCTCAACGACGTCGTCAGATGTGCTTGGACGACCTGATGATTTCCCGTGTCTTACCGAGCACCCTGTTCCTACAAAAGATGTATGCCACTCATAAATTGAAGGCCCACTACGAGGATCTTTAGCGTACCTGGTACGGAAATTAGGCAGACCTGTTGTCGCCGACCTCGTTTCCTCATACTAAAACACACAGCTAGTACGCTCGGGCCCATGAAGGCAGCCATCTTTAACGCAACTGCCGCTAGCGCTCCTTACGGTACTATTCGACACAAGAAAACTATACGAGACAAAACTTAATATATTTCCCTACAAATTGACACTACAATCACCTCTATACGTACTATGAATAAATTTATAAGAATTTTCAAAGTTGTTAAGTCCTTTTTGAAACATCCTGTATATTTTGAGGGAAGTGTTAGCAAATGATGGAGTGTCATTACTAATCATTTTAATATGTCTACTTAATTTAAAAAATACATATATTGGTAAAAAGCATGTGCTCAAAATGGAGATGTATAAAAATGAGTTGCTACTGCAATAATACTCGTAGTCAGTGGGATATTTTGCTGAAAAGGTCTTGGCTCACAGTAACAGAATGTTCAAGGCAAAAGTAATTCTTGTCGTTTTCTGTTCTTGCTTTTGTACTCCACACACGGTCCTTGTGAGCTCGTATTCCACTTTAGAGCTTTTCACATCACAAAACACCCCATTGGTAGTTTATGACGTTGCCCTTTGCAGAAGATGGTCTTACAGAAACGCAAAAGAAACCTTCCTCAAGAATTCTCTTCTTCCCAGTTGTTCTTTCTTATTTGTGTCAAAATAGTGGTATCTAAATCTCTCTTCTTCTGTTTGTTAGAATACTTACAAGACACTAAAATAAGGTATCAAGCAAGAGAACGTCTTTCTAACAATAAACAAACCCAATAATGCATATGGATACATGGGAATAACCTAAGTAGAAACAACAACCTGACACCAGTGAACGCGGTTGGTCCGTGATACCCTACAACTGTTTGTCGTTAGCTAAATCCATGGTCTCACAGATTACCTGCATGTACTTATGGGTTAATAGTGGTACGAAAAACGCTGTGTAAATTGAGGCTCAAAATGCGTTGTGGTACTACGTGGGTCATAAACGTCGGCCCTAAGACAGAGTAATAGAAATATTTAGACTTAAAGAATACCCATTCAATTTGCAGCGTTCTTTGAAACTTGTGTATTCACCGCCACGAATATGAACAGCATGTGGAAACTATTTCATCACAATGTCGTGTACGCCGTATACAGCATAAATTAGCAATACTAGATGTTCTAAATTGTAACAAAATTTGTATACAGGGTGTTAAAAAAAAGTGTTCCATATTATGAGACGCGGTGGTATGGATCAAAACAATAAGAAAATATAATCTTTGAAGACGGAATAGGCAATTAGTTAATCCCTAGGAGTGATGACGACGACGACGACGATGATGACGATAATGATGACGATGACGATGATGATGATGATGATGACGAATGCAATAAAAAATCCAGTTTACATGACCTCTAAAATGTATACCTGAAGAACTGTGAGCACATGTTTATCTGCGCTACTGTGAAACACATCTCTTCTACTGCAAGCTCTTTACTACACTCCTGGAAATGGAAAAAAGAACACATTGACACCGGTGTGTCAGACCCACCATACTTGCTCCGGACACTGCGAGAGGGCTGTACAAGCAATGATCACACGCACGGCACAGCGGACACACCAGGAACCGCGTTGTTGGCCGTCGAATGGCGCTAGCTGCGCAGCATTTGTGCACCGCCGCCGTCAGTGTCAGCCAGTTTGCCGTGGCATACGGAGCTCCATCGCAGTCTTTAACACTGGTAGCATGCCGCGACAGCGTGGACGTGAACCGTATGTGCAGTTGACGGACTTTGAGCGAGGGCGTATAGTGGGCATGCGGGAGGCCGGGTGGACGTACCGCCGAATTGCTCAACACGTGGGGCGTGAGGTCTCCACAGTACATCGATGTTGTCGCCAGTGGTCGGCGGAAGGTGCACGTGCCCGTCGACCTGGGACCGGACCGCAGCGACGCACGGATGCACGCCAAGACCGTAGGATCCTACGCAGTGCCGTAGGGGACCGCACCGCCACTTCCCAGCAAATTAGGGACACTGTTGCTTCTGGGGTATCGGCGAGGACCATTCGCAACCGTCTCCATGAAGCTGGGCTACGGTCCCGCACACCGTTAGGCCGTCTTCCGCTCACACCCCAACATCGTGCAGCCCGCCTCCAGTGGTGTCGCGACAGGCGTGAATGGAGGGACGAATGGAGACGTGTCGTCTTCAGCGATGAGAGTCGCTTCTGCCTTGGTGCCAATGACGGTCGTATGCGTGTTTGGCGCCGTGCAGGTGAGCGCCACAATCAGGACTGCATACGACCGAGGCACACAGGGCCAACACCCGGCATCATGGTGTGGGGAGCGATCTCCTACACTGGCCGTACACCACTGGTGATCGTCGAGGGGACACTGAATAGTGCACAGTACATCCAAACCGTCATCGAACCCATCGTTCTACCATTCCTAGACCGGCAAGGGAACTTGCTGTTCCAACAGGACACTGCACGTCCGCATGTATCCCGTGCCACCCAACGTGCTCTAGAAGGTGTAAGTCAACTACCCTGGCCAGCAAGATCTCCGGATCTGTCCCCAATTGAGCATGTTTGGGACTGGATGAAGCGTCGTCTCACACGGTCTGCACGTCCAGCACGAACGCTGGTCCAACTGAGGCGCCAGGTGGAAATGGCATGGCAAGCCGTTCCACAGGACTACATCCAGCATCTCTTCGATCGTCTCCATGGGAGAATAGCAGCCTGCATTGCTGCGAAAGGTGGATATACACTGTACTAGTGCCGACATTGTGCATGCTCTGTTGCCTGTGTCTATGTGCCTGTGGTTCTGTCAGTGTGATCATGTTATGTATCTGACCCCAGGAATGTGTCAATAAAGTTTCCCCTTCCTGGGACAATGAATTCACGGTGTTCTTATTTCAATTTCCAGGAGTGTATTCCGAACAACCTATACAATACAGTTGTTGTTGTTGTCGTTGTTGTCGTCAGTCCTGAGACTGGTTTGATGCAGCTCTCCATGCTACTCTATCCTGTGCAAGCTTCTTCATCTCCCAGTACCTACTGCAGCCTACATCCTTCTGAATCTGCTTAGTGTATTCATCTCTTGGTCTCCCTCTACGATTTTTACCCTCCACGTTGCCCTCCAATGCTAAATTTGTGATCCCTTGATGCCACAGAACATGTCCTACCAACCGGTCCCTTCTTCTTGTCAAGTTGTGCCACAAATTCCTCTTCTCCACAATTTTACTCAATACCTCCTCATTAGTTATGTGATCTACTCATCTAATCTTCAGCGTTCTTCTGTAGCACCACATTTCGAAAGCTTCTATTCTCTTCTTGTCTAAACTATTTATCGTCCATGTTCCACTACCATACATGGCTACACTCCATACAAATACTTTCAGAAACGACTTCCTCACACTTAAATCTATACTCAATGTTAACAAATTTCTCTTCTTCAGAAACGCTTTCCTTGCCATTGCCAGTCTACATTTTATATCCTCTCTACTTCGACCATCATCAGTTATTTTGCTCCCCAAATAGCAAAACTCCTTTACTACTTTAATTGTCTCATTTCCTAATTAATTCCCTCAGCATCACCCGACTGAAGTCGACTACATTCCATTATCGTCGTTTTGCTTTTGTTGATGTTCACCTTATACCCTCCTTTCAAGACACTGTCCATTCCGTTCAACTGCTCTTCCAAGTCCTTTGCTGTCTCTGACAGAATTACAATGTCATCGGCTAACCTCAAAGTTTTTATTTCTCCTCCATGGATTTTAATACCTACTCCGAATTTTTCTTTTGTTTCCATCACTGCTTGCTCAATATACTGATTGAATAACATCGGGGACAGGCTACAACCCTGTCTCACTCCCTTCCCAACCGCTACTTCCCTTTCATGCCCCTCGACTCGTATAACTGCCATCTGGTTTCTGTACAAATTGTAAATAGCCTTTCGCTCCCTGTATTTTACCCCTGCCATCGTTAGAATTTGAAAGAGAGTATTCCAGTCAACATTGTCAAAAGCTTTCTCTAAGTCTACAAATGCAGGAAAAGTAGGTTTACCTTTCCTTAATCTATTTTCTAAGATAAGTCGTAGGGTCAGTATTACCTCACGTGCTCCAACATTTCTACGGAATCCAAACTGATCTTCCCCGAGGTCGACTTCTACCAGTTTTTCTATTCGTCTGTAAGGAATTCGTGTTATTATTTTGCAGCTGTGAGTTATTAAACTGATAGTTCGGTAATTTTCACATCTCTCAGCACCTGCTATCTTTGGGATTGGAATTATTATATTCTTCTTGAAGTATGAGGGTATTTCGCCTGTCTCATACATCTTGCTCGCCAGATGGTAGACTTTTGTCAGGACTGGCTCTCCCAGGGCCGTCAGTAGTTCTAATGGAATGTTGTCTACTCCCGAGGCCTTGTTTCGACTCAGGTCTTTCAGTGGTCTGTCAGACTCTTCACGCAGTATCGTATCTCCCATTTCATCTTCATCTACATCCTCTTCCATTTCCATAATATTGTCCACAAGTACATCGCCCTTGTATAGACCCTCTATATACTCCTTCCACCTTTCTGCTTTCCCTTCTTTGGTTAGAACTGGGTTTCCATCTGAGCTCTTGATATTCATAGAAGTGGTTCTCTTTTCTCCAAAGGTCTCTATAATTTTCCTGTAGGCTGTATCTATCTTACCCCTAGTGAGATAAGCCTCTCCATCCTTACATTTGTCCTCTAGCCATCCCTGCTTAGCCATTTTGCACTTTCTGTAGATCTCATTTTTGAGACGTTTGTATTCCTTCATTTACTGCGTTTTGATATTTTCTCCTTTCATCAATTAAATATTTCTTCTGTTACCCAAGGATTTCTACTAGCCCTCGTCTTTTCACCTACTTGATCCTCTGCTGCCTTCACTATGTCATCCCTCTGACCCACCCATTCTTCTTCTGTTGTATTTCTTTCCCCCATTCCTGTAAATTGTTCCCTTATGCTCTCCTTGAAACTCTGTACAACCTCTGGTTTAGTCAGTTTATCCAGGTCTCATCTCCTTAAATTCCCACCTTTTTGGAGTTTCTTCAGTTTTAATCTACAGTTCATAACCAATAGACTGGGGTCAGAGTCCACATCTACCCCTGTAAATGTCTTACAATTTAAAACGTGGTTCCTAAATCTCTGTCTTACCATTATATAATCTATCTGATACCTTCCAGTATCTCCAGGATTCTTCCATGTATACAACCTTACGTAAACACATTATTCTCCTACTGTGAAACTGCAGAGCTTCTAATGTAATCTTTTGCTGTTAAATATGACCTTCACTTGTGATCTACAGCTGGATGATTTGCTCAGTATCATGTCCATTCACAGCCAGGCGTGCTTCTGTGTGACGCCTAAGGAAAACACGTCACTCTGAAAAAAATAAAAATGGTTCAAATGGCTCTGACCACTATGGGACTTAACAGCAGAGGTCATCAGTCCCCTAGAACATAGAACTACTTAAACCTAACTAACCTAAGGACATCACACACATCCATTCCCGACGCAAGATTCGAACCCGCGACCGTAGCGGTCGCGCGGTTCCAGACTGACGCGCCTAGAACCACTTGCCCACTCCAGCCGGCCACACTGAAAAACTCTAGATTAATCACGGATGCGCTGGGAGACATTGATGACTCGTTCCTGTAGTGTTTGTACATCATTAATATCATTAACAGGGGTTGCATATACCAAAGATCTCAAGTGTCCCCACAATCAACACTCCAAGGAATTAAGATCTCGGGAGCGAGATGGCCAACTTATTGGACTTATCGGATCAGTCTGTTCACAAACTTATCATAGCACACCAACTGCTTTCATTATAACTAATGGATGCGCTCCGAACTACGAAAACGGTAACAGTAACAACACTAACAAATATTTACTGCGTGCTGTATCCATGGATAATGACAGAGGATTGTGTCCCCATTTGTTTAATGCGTTCTGTAGGTCGTTAGTAATAGCAGAGAAGGTGAAAGAGTTGGGTTTCGCAGTTACGAAGATCAACGAGTGCTCATAGCTCTTAAGGTACGCATTTTAGAAGTCATGTTTACTTGTCATTTTTTTCTCGTTTTAGTCCACACTAAAAATCTCTCAAAAAGTGGAATTCTGTTATTTAACATCCTGCATGTTGTTCCGTTATTTTTAACTTCGTGAATTTCAGTTTCTAGCTAATTTCATATGGTGTCCCACAAGGTACCATCTTAGGGCCATAGTTTCTTTTTATGTCTATCAACGACCTTTCGAGATGTATCGAATTTGAAAAATCATTTTTTTGTTTTTAGTGATTAAATGTTTTTGTGGTTTTTTTTATTAAATACAAGTATTGTTTGGATACTAGCTCGTTAAATATTGTATATGTTCTGAGCCTAGCACGTTAAATTAGAACTGCGTGGCGTGAACGCTGTTATAAACAATGACAAAAACCTAATCTCTTGACGATAAGCGCCCATAACTACGTCTACCTAAAGTACCTACTTTCGCACCACAAAATTAACTATGCCACTGTAAATGATTGTCGTTGTAAATACGGTTTAACAATGCATAGTACCTGTCCTTCTCCTATAACATGAATTGAAATTACATCTTTGTTTATTCGTAGCCAGGCCAGTTGAAAACCCGATCGTTTATTGTATACCTACTTGTTTCGAGGTAAATAAAATCTCCTCTAGTTCCGCAGGCTCCTGTGAAATAGAAATGTTATACTAGCTGGGAGAGCAGTCGCGCGACTTTAAAGAAAAGTATTAAAATTCAAATTTGCCGCGTATTGGCGGCTGTCTTGCAGGTCCTGCGATGCTACGTTGTTCGACTGCGCAGCGTGTTTGAATTGCTGTAAATGCTTCGTAATTTGACACAGGGCGATAATAACCACGAAAGGAAAGCATGAAATAACAGATTAAATTAAAAATCTATTTCACAATTAATAACATATTATACACTCGTACAGACATGGAAGACGGCGAGTGATTTTGTAACAACGACAGAGTCAGAGGAAGAGCGGCCAGAGAGAGAAGATCAAGGGGAGAGACGCTATCATAATGACGCTTCTAAATTGTAGAGTCACAGGTATAAATATACTGTTTCGTAGCACATTATATCAAGTCTCTATTGTCATTGGTTTTATCCAAAGTAACATTTCAAAGAATTAACAGTCTTATATTCCATCACCATTTTGATTTTCTTTTTTACTAGTTATTACATTATACATAGTCTCTTTTGTTGAAGTCACTCAGTTCATTAGTTCGTAACAAATATAAAAATATTCGTGACAAATACATATGTGGGCGCTATACCTTCATTAGTAACATTAACAGAAGCATAGTATACTTTGTTTGCAGATGACACAAAAATTACAGTAAATAGCAAGTCAAGTACATAGTTTTGAGAAGAGTGGTAGACGAAATTTTTTGATCATTAATAAACGATTCCTAGGCAACTTTCTGCTACTAAACCTCGAAAAGATACACCGTACGCAGTTCAGAAGTTTCAAGGGCGTCCCACGCAGTATTTCTTATAAGGTCAAGCATATAGAAGATGTTGACAGTGTTACATTCTTGGGGTTACAACTTGATGACAAATTCAGTTGGGTGAAGCATGCCACAGACTGTCGAAACCCCTAAACAAATTTTTCATTTGCAGTGTGGATGTTACCAGACGTAAGTAATGCGAAAACAGAGAAGCTAGCGTACATCATTCCATGATTTCAAATGGTTCAAATGGCACTGAGCACTATGGGACTTAACATCTGAGGTCATCAGCCCCCTAGAACTTAGAACTACTTAATCCTAACCAACCTAAGGACATCACACATCCATGCCCGAGGCAGGATTCGAATCTGCGACAGTAGCAGTCGTGCGGTTCCGGACTGAAGCGCCTAGAACCGCTCGGGCGCGACGGCCGGCTCCATGATTTCCTTCGGCGTCAATGTAATTTACTGACTCAAGCTGAATTTTCCGAAGTTTAAAAGCTTTAACTGGTGTGAATCCAAGAGTGACTTGCAGAAGATGTGCGTTACACTGAAATTATAGTATTACAGACAAAGAAATAATAATTTACATCGACAAAACTAATACAACAGTTACGTATGAAGAGTGTTTACGTTAGAAAATTACTGAAGGGGTCGACAGAAGAAGGGGCTAGTCCTCAGTTTAAGCTATTGTATTTTCGAACGTAGCACATGCTACTAACAAGTACTTTCCATGTATTGCTAGAACCCATTGTCTACTAAGCAAATAGTTTTTTGTTATTCTGTTCATGTTCCTCTCCTCGAATAAGCCAAACATGCAATACCTCAAACTACGATCTTGTGGGAAGGAAATTTATTCCACTGACGGCTTCAGTTATGGTGTCAAGTACTGAATTGCTTCGGAGTGCCGTTTCTGACCTCTCGTTTCATGTAATCTTTTGGCGGCTGTGCAGAGGGTGTGTGAATGTAAAAGAGGAATAAAGTATATAACATAGATCGAAAGTCGTATCTGAAACACATCATTTAAACAAAAAGTGTGTCTCAGAAATGCGAATCCTAAAAACATCTTGCAGTATGAACACATCGACTAAACATTTGATTAATATTTGCAGGTGTACATATGACAAATTCAGATGTGTAGAAAAATGAATCACTTATCTACATTAGAAACGTATCTGTTCCAACTTTCCTTCGTGTGTTAAACGTATTTTTTACATACCAGTCACAGCAGGGTCTTTTGAAAATTAGGGACTGTGATATAAAAAATTAAACAAGCTGTAGCACACAGATGACGTCAGACAGTTCATTCTTTTACATTTATGTAGTACGTCGTAGTGTAATGAGGTGAACTAAATTTTGAGTACCTTGTACAATGACGCAGCGAATAATACTTGTGGTTGTTTCAGATTCTTGGCACATGACCTTTCTTATCCTATGGAGCACCATACTGAAGCGAAGATCATCACTGACAGTAAAAAAAAGTTGTCTTGGTCAAATGGCGAATGTGACAGCAGGAAATGTAAATTTCTTTGTCACATTAAACTGAAAACTATAAATATTTGAGCAAAGACTCAACGAGCCACAAAAAGATTCAGTTACGTAAAAAACATGCTGAGAACAACATTCATAGGAAGAGAATTGACTATCTTTAATTTATGGCCTTTCTCTACAGTGAAAATTACTTATACGATGTGCTGTACTGAAATGTTACTCTAGTTCAAGATTGTGGGGCTCACGTAAAGCAGGACTAGTAGGAAATAATTTTTATACGTGAAGAAGGAAGGTCAAGGAAATTGCAAACCTGTGTGAGTAATCATACTAAATCATAGAAATCTTGAAAAATTGACATGCTATGGAGCACCATCCCGCCAAACCCACCTACCAAAGATCAAGAAGTCCAAGAGGCTACCCGTTACAACGTAGGTTTATTTTTTATATTCCTTCATTTCTTTTCCTGAATGTAGTATTGGAGTAAACACAACTGTCACAACTTCCCACACTGTCTATGGCTCAGAAAGAATGAATAATTATCGGACAATGTGAAACTGTCCCTTGACGCACACTGCAAAGTACTTTCTCGATTTCGGAATTTAATGTGCCACTGAATAGACTATTCCGTCTATTCATAGCCAGTTTACACCAGACGTACACTGTTGTGCAGAGGAAATGTAACGGTTTATATAAATAAAAAATCACAAAAATAACTATCATTCGAATCATTATGTTCGAGTAGGTGAAAATCAGCAAAAATGTAGAACACGATGCATAGCTAAGTACAAGTTCAGACTAAGAATATATGCCAGATAATGTGCAAAATGCAGTAAACGAATATGATAATTCATTATTGGGTAACTAGTGAGAAGTTATTACCTGAGGAGCTATGCTTCTTGCTCATACAGTGGTGCATGGTACTGTTGAAGGATACATCGATGATCTCCATGCCATCTGAACCACGTTTTTTTTTTTTTTTTTTGGCAAAGCTGTTCTCACCATGGAAAAGTTATGACGAAGAGAATTATACGCTGCAGTATACTTGCCAATGCCGTATCGAACACAGAGTAAGACATCGCTTCCAAGCTTGTGACAATGGACTTCGATAGCAGTAAACTGTCCAATACATATTTTAGCTGGGATAGTGGTTATGCATCCATTAAATGTAGCAGTGGAGAACACCGCTGCTTAGAACGTAATAATAAGTACGAAGCATCGAGGCGAAAGCAGCAGTTCGGTGAATTTTCCGTGCTGAACGCTGCTGAACATTTTGAGAGCCCATGTCTGTGCTGGTGGCTGGATGGCCTTAATCAAAGCACAGTTGACTTTGGAAGCTTCGGAAGGCACAAAGAACTCAACTGGCAAAGATTGTGGACAGTTCAGAATAATTGCTTAGCATTAAGTGAACCAAGCAAGTTTATGATGTACTAAAAGGTAATCTGATAATTATCATTGTACTGTAACGTCAAATGTATTAAAGCACGACAGAAAAAAGAGAGATAGCTGCTACAGAGAACTCTACTCTACTACGCATTGCGTGATGGGATGAAATTTGGATGTCTGAACACAATACCTGCAACTTTTTTTTTTTTTTTTGAAAAGAAGAAAGAAAAGAGAAAAAGAAAGAAAGAATACAGCCAAAAGAGATTTGGCAGGTCAACTGATACGTGTAGAGTGCGGGATACGACGAATCGTGGTGCAAGAGAAAGCTCGATACCAAGACAAAGGGGATCTAACTGAATGAGGAAAGCTAGATCCATCATAGCGGCGAATTGCTTTGGATTCGAAGCCAGTTCGAAAGAGAGACTGGATCTCTCGTTCCTAACCTGTAGTGCAGGTGGGCAAATCGGATAATAGTCCAACACCTAGACGAAAAAGTACTCTCATCGCCGAAATTAGTGAAGACTACTTAAAAAACTGAGTTGTCGTTTATACACATATTTCAGTAATGATGGCAAATCTGTTTTATTAAATTATTCCTTTTCTATTTTTCATTTTCACTCTCTGTCGCATTTTTTGTTATGATTCTTGAGTAACACCACATGATGGGTAGTTATTGATTAATCATCCATAATTACGTTCGAGAAAAGTCTTAAGAAAAACTAGGGCACTTCCGGAGCAGCGTCAACCAGCAGAGAATGAGGTCACGACGAAGGGTACTTTAAGAAATAATAACTAAAATGTGTATTATAGCTGGTGGTGGCTTTAATTTACCCTCGATATGTTGGCGAAAATACATATTTAAATCCGGAGGTGTGCATGAAACATCATCTGAAACTGAGCTAAACGCATTCCCTGAAAATTATTACGAGCAGTTAGTTCATGAGTCCAAGCGAATAGTAAACGGTTGTGAAAACACACCTCTTAGCAACAAATCATCCTGAGCTAGCAACGAGCATCAAAACGGATCCATGGATTAATGAACATAGGGCTGTCGCAGCGATACTGAATTTTGTAACCCCTAAATCCTCCAAAAATAAACGAAAAATATGCTTACTCAAAAAAGCAGATAAAAATTCACTTGACGCCTTCCTGAGAGACAACCTCCACTCGTTACAAATTACTCCTTACAAATTAACAATGCAAGTGTAGACCAGATGCAGCTTAAATTCAAAGAAATGGTATCGACAGCAACTGAAAGACATATACCAAATAAATTAACAAACGACGGAACTGATCATCCTTGGCATACAAAACGGCTCAGAACACTGCTGCAGAAACAATGAAGGAAAAGGATAACAAATTCAAACTAAGCAAAATCTCCCAGGTTGGTTATCTTTTACAGAAGTTCGAAATTTAGCGTGGATTTCTGTGCGAGGTGCTTATAACAACGAAACTTTGTCTCAAACTCTAGCAGAAAATCCACAGATTCTGGCCACATGTCAAGTATGCTAGCGGTAAGACACAATCAATGCCTTCTCTGCGCTACAGCAATGGAATACTATCGACGACAGTACTGCTAAAGCAGAGTTACTAAACGCAGCATAACGATATTCCTTCACCAAAGAAGACGATGTAAATATTCCAGAATTCGGATCAAGAATGGTTGCCAACATGAGTAACTTAGAAGTACATACGCTCGGAATAGTGAAGCAACTTAAATCTCTTAATAAAAGCAAGTCTTCCCGTCCAGACTGTATACCAGAACGGTTCCTTTAATATTATGCTAACACAAAAGCTCCGTACTTAACAGTCATATACAACCGCTCGCTTGACGAATGATCCGTACGCACAGGTCACACAAATATTCACGAAAAGTAGTAGGAGTAATCCACTAAATTACAGGCCCATATCATTAAACTCTATATGCAGTAGGATTTTGGAACATATATTGTATTCGGACATTATGAGTTACCGCGAAGAGAATGGTCTATTGACACACAGTCAACACGGATTCGGAAAACATCGTTCTTGTGAAACAGAACTAGCTCTCTACTCACACGAAGTGTTGTGTGCTGTTGGCAAGGGATTTCAAATTGATTGTATATTTCTAGATTTCCAGAAGATTTATGACACTATCACACAAGCAGCTTGTAGTGAAATTGCGTGCTTATGGAATATCGTCTCAGTTATGTGACTGGATTTATGATATCCTGTCAGAGAGGTCACAGTTAGTAATAACTGAGAGAAAGTCATCGAGTGAAACAGGAGTAATTTCTGTCGTTCCACAAGGTAGTGTTATAGGCCCTCTCCTGTTCCTTATCTATATAAACGATTTAGGAGACAATCTGAGCAGCCGTCTTAGGTTCTTTGCTTATGATGCTCTCGTTTTTCGTCTAGTAAGGTCATCAGAAGATCAAATGCCAAACGATTTAGATAATATATGTGCATGGTGTGAAAATTCGCAAGTGACCCTAAATAAGCCAAATTGTGAGGTTGTCCACACGAGTGGTAAAAGGAATCTGTAACTTTGGTTACACGATAAATCAGTCAAGTCTAAACGCCGTAAATTCAACGAAATACCTAGGAATTACAATTACGAACAAGTTAAATTGGAAAGGACACATAGATTAATAAAAGGCGTTTTCGTTGCGGCGGAAACTTTTCACGAAATTTCAATCGCCAACTTTCTCCTCCGAATGCGAAGATATTTTACTGACGGCGACCTACATAGGGAGAAGCGAACATCATACCAAAATAAGGGAAATCAGAGCTCGCACGGAAAGATATAGGCGTTCGTTCTTTCCGTGCGCTGTTCGAGATTGGAATACAGAGAAACAGTGTGAAGGTGGTTCGATGAACCCTCTGCCAGGCACTTAAGTGTGATTTGCAGAGTATCCATACAGATGTAGATGTATGTACTCTGCACATATATACACTCCTGAGAACTGAAATTGCAACACCAAGAAGACGACGTGAACCAAACCTCTGCTTGCCATGTTCTATGTGTAAATGATTATCATTTCGGTGCAGCAAAGTCATCAGTCTTCTGACTTTGATGTGGTTCGCCACGAATTCCTCTCCTGTGCCACCACCATTTGAAACTTCAGTCATGTCAAGCGAGAGCCCTTAGAGGTCTGGGTGGAGGTTTGTTGTGTTTTCTGAAGAAAACTGTGTCTGTGCCAGAGATGACCGTTTGTTGGACAGAAGTAGGGCAGTTGAGGGCCTGCAACCAACGTGTATGCGTGCTATACGCACTTGGACTTACACCCGGGGTTATGGTGAGAGGTGTTTCCCAACAGGATAACGACACCCACATACTGCTGTTGAAATCGAACATGCTCTACAGAGTTTCGGCACCTTGTTTTGGCTTGCTCGATCACCAGATCTGTCTCCAATCGATCACTTATGGGACATCGTAGGGCAACAATTCCTGCATCATCCACAACTAGCATTAACCGTCCCTGTATTGACCAATCAAGTGCAAGAGGCATGAACTTCATCCAACAAACTGATATCCGTAACCTGTACAACAAAATGCATAGATGTCTGCATGCTTGCATTCAATATTCTGGCGGTTACAACTGTTATTAATGTAACAGCATTTCACATCCGCAATGGCTTATCTCGCGCTTACATGAACTTGTGATCTTGCAACATTAATCACATAAGTATGTTATCTAGAAAAATGTATTCTCGAAATTTCATTACTTACATTCATTATTTATTGGAACTGCATTTCTTTCGTCATATTTGGAGAGTGCACTCTATGGACATAACTGTGGTCAAACTATTGTTCATAGTTTTCTCACTATTCATGAAAATGGAAGCTGATTATAGGGCATAGTAATATCTTTTCAATCCGTAGCATAGAAGATTCAAACTTATCACCCTCTCCTGCATTCTTAATTATTTATTGCCTTGCTAGAAGTCGTGTACTGAGAACATTGTAATTTGGTTACTTTTTTAAAGAAATTCATTTTGTTTTACATGAATTTTCTCTGATTTAATTCAATCCAACTAATTTCAATTATTATCTTACATTACAGAGTTGCATACTGGTATACCACCATCTTACCTCAAACATGCTGCTGCCGGCCTTGTCGCATCTTTGTTCAGATGGCACAAAACATTTAAGTCAATTAATCACATACTATCATTATAAATCATTAGCAATAAACATTCTGTTCTTTGCATAGATTAAGATAACAGGTTGAGATAGGTAAATTGTCACATGCTATTCTGTAAGACTGGTGTTTCTGAATACAATATACAGTGCTCTGCTATTTAGGGAGATGTTCTTAAGATAAAATGATAGTGAGGTGCTCAGTACTCGCAATAGTAAGTGGAGACATCGTTTTTAAATCGTATCCTGACCTACGTGGTTCGATGAAGTGTCTGAATAAATATTCTTATCAAGTCTAAATTCAGTGATTACAGATACGAGGGATCGTCTTCACAGCACAGCTTCTGGCTGTAAGCTGAAAGCATACACAATAGTAGCTTTTGGACAGGTTCTTGGCGAATGATTATCTACTGTTTGATCTTTAAACATTCAGCTAAAGTTAATTTTCGCTGCACCTACAATAAGGAAGTGTGTTTGTCTGTGATTATTTCGCTAAACATTTCTGGTCAGATCGCGTTTCCAATTTCTTTTATGGGACATAAATATTTCATACACTACAGCACAACTGAACACAGGGGTTAGACAAAAATCAGGTAACACCGCGACAAAAACGTGCTTAAAAACGAATTCAAATGCTGGCCAAGCCTGCAGGTTCCGCTGCTGTATTAAGTTGCTGCATAAGTTCGTACCTTTTTTGTTTTGAATGTTGAATATTCGGTTGTTATGGTTTTTTTTAGACTGTCATTTTTATATGTAGTTCACTGTTGCTATTTGAGTTTACACATTGTCATTTTCTCAACTGAAGAAAGCGAGTAGAGCTGTGGTCGTGCCAAGTGGAGAAAGCGGAACGTTTCCGACATATTCCTCCGTTAGAGTTCAGTAAAGGTGTAACAGATGCGGAGGTCCCAAAAGCATTTGCCCAATGTGTGAGAATAATGCTATTGGACACAGTACCCGTTAAAATGGTTTTCCCGTTTTAAGGAGGATCGTTTGGACATCAGTGACTCTGCACGTTTACGAAGATCTTCGGGGTTTGATGAATATCATTTAAACACGTTAAACCACAAATTATGCATGACAGTGTGCTCGAGAACTGGCCAATGTGATGAACTGTGATCATTCCACCATCGTGCGACATTTGCATGCAATGGGGAAGGTTCAAAAATCGGGTGTACAAGTAAAGCATGCTCTAAGCCAAAATCACAAAAATCTGCAGGTGGCCACATGTACGTCTCTGCTTGCTCGTCATCAGTTGGTTCGTGAAAAACTCCGACCACTCCTGTTCACTTTCGTTACTGGTGACGAGAAATGGTGTCTTTATGCTAACATAAGGAAAGAAAGGAATGGTTGAGCTCAAACGAAGCAGTATCTTCCCGGTCAAAGACATGCTGGCATCCATAAAAGATAATTTTATGCAACTGGTGGAACTAGTGTACTACGAATTGCTTCTCTGAGGTGTAACCACCACTGCTGACAGTCAACAACTGACTCGTCTTGGCGACACAATCCAAGAAAATCGACCAGGAAGACTGCGTGAGGTGATGCTACTCCACGATAAAGCCCGCCCGCATTCTGTTGAGAAGTCGTTGTGCACCTCCCTTATTCAACCCATCTTGCGTCCTTATATTTTCGCCTTTTCCGCTCTCTATCGAACAACCTACAAGGAATTTCCTTTTGGGATGAAAATGCGCTCCGAACATGGTTCGACGAGGTCTTTGGCTCAAAACCACGTGATTTCTACAGTCGCAGAATCCAAAAGTTACCCCAGCGTCGGCAGACTGTTGAAAATAGCGAAGGATAATATATTATTGATGACTCAAGTCTCTGTTACGTGCGTCTGTTGTGTTTATTAAACTTACGGGGAAACGCTACGAACTTGTGCACCAACCCAATATTTTACGACGAACGTCACCTTGAAAGCTCTGTATAAAAAATTTGTTTACATGTGTAAATACTGAGTATTTCGTTGTCCAAAACATTCTCTTCGTGTAACGTGTACTTAAGATATCGTGTTCAGCTGCTGAGCAATACTGACTGTTGGTTCGCCCTGTGCTGTGCCTGTGAACGGTATCGTGTACAAAACTTTAAACTTAAAGAAATACAGAATTTTAAATGATGAAAATCAGTCTACTGAACTGCCAAAAAAAACTAATTGTGTGCCCAATGACAACCATATATCTGAAGCTCAATACCGAAGTAGATTGTGAAAGTTGCGTGATAATGAAGTGCAATGTTTGACTTGTAATAACCACAAAAATAAATTACTGCTTCACTCAGAAAAAAAATAACTGTACAAAATTACCAACGCTGTTCACTGAAAATTAATCTGCTTGCTTAGCATAACACTTGATAATTCAGACTATGTACTGTTTTCTCATAAGAATGCAAGACGAGATGCGCCCTGAAATAAAAGTGACGTGCCTCTTGCTCATTGTGCTGTGCCTGATGTGCTGACGTTCTCGAAAGCAAATACAAATCAGCAGATGCAGTTTTTTATTTATTTATTTATTTATTTTTTCTTTACTTCTGAGAAATAATCTGATGTTGCGTGTGGCATAAGGTGCAATGCACACTCGGTAAAATATGCAAAACTTTACTTAGAATGATGGTTGTGGGTTTTACTTTAAAGAAAATTGTTCTTGAAAATTAAACTCTGATCACTAACAAAAGAACTGTACAACATAAGAACAATCTAACAACTGAGAAATTCTCTCATTAGGAGAATTATAGGCATCTCAACCAATTGCGTAATTTGTGACATAATAAAACCAAAGAGAACACTAATCACACATATTATTAGTTATCAGAGGGACAAAGATTTCCTTCAGTTAATAGCTCTGACAAACAAACTTCTTATTCTTGCACTTGCACGGGTTACCTTCGAAAACTCCACCAAAAATCTTCTAGATTAATACAAAGAATGAAATAGCTTTATAAATCAGTTTTCATCTCCATAATAAAGTATCTCAGATAACTTCTCCTAGATACACAAATAACAGACATCGTTTACTGAAAAACTCAAACGTTCACTACTACGCCTCAAATAAGAATGCCCCGGCGCTGCACAACTGACTCTATTGCAAGAGAATCACAGATAAAAGTAAACACAGAGTCAAGGATCTTATTCACTAATGGTGCCGTGCGCTCATTCATCGTTGTCTCAGTACGGTAAAGGTGAATTATTTGCAATTGTAGAAAACATTTGAAAACCTTACAACCTGTGCAATATGCTCAACACGTCGCAAGCGTCAGCCGTGGTCAGAACAGTGTTCTGTGTAGTTGTGAGTCCACTATACGGTAGCTAAGTGAATTCCAGCATGGGCAAATTGTTGGTGCTTCTATCGTAGGTGCTTTCATAACCAACGGAGCTGAAGGTTTTATTTGTTTTAAGGGCACCATACCGAAGATATGCGGGAAGTAGAAAAACACTGTGCCGCAAGTCACAACTCAGCCGAAGGGGTGTGTTGAGCGATAGTGGCGGACACTCATTGAAGAAGATTGTGATGACAAATAATAGGACGGCAGCCGAAAAAGTTACTGAAGTACTGAATGTCACGCCCGCGACCCCTGTCAGCACCAAAACAACAAGAAGGGAGCTCCATAAGCAGGGAACTGCAGGGCCAGCTGCAATTCCAAAACCATTCATCTATGATGCAGATGCACGTAACAGGCAAACGTGGCGCCAAAGCCATGAAACCTGCACTATAGAGCAATGGAAGAATGTCATTTGCTCGGATGAGTCTTGTTTCACACTGTTTTCCATTTTTTGACCGAGTTTACGTCCCAAAAGTGAAACTTGGCGGTGATTCGGTGATGTTTGCGCAGCGATGTCGTCTTATCTCGTGGACCCCATAATTACTTTGCAATGTCGCATTACTGAGCAGGATTATGTGACAATTTTTGCTAACCAGATCCTCGCGAGCTAAAACGTTTGTTCCCCAATGGTGATCCTGTGTTGGAAGACAACAGGGCCCCTATTCACACAGACCGGATCGGCTAGGACTGCATTTGTAAGCACTAGGATGAACTGTCTCATCTCCCCTGGCCATCAGTCATCAGACCTGAATACTATTGAGCCTTTGTGGTGCACTTCGGAGAGAGGGGTGCGTGGCTGCCTCTGCCTCCCTAATCGCTACCTGAACTTGCCACCATTTTGCAGACAGGATGGATTCCCTTAAAGACCATACTGAACCTATATTTATCCATTCCGTAGCTGTTTTGAATACTAACGGTATTCCGACAACGTATTAGGCATGGCAGTGTGTTGTATTTCCATATTCTTGTCCATCCCTTGTAGTTCAGGGATACAATTGACAGCTCGTGGTAGTAGTTCATTTTCATTATTCAACGCACACGTTACAAGTCATATTCCGCCGCCCTCTTATGACCACGTTACCGAAACCTGAAACCTAAATACGCTCCATATACTGTCGCAACTAAACCTTAACCACCTCCTCCTACCTTATCACGTAAACCTACCAGAGGTCTAACTATTCTTCCAGCTTTCAAAGAACGCTTCTCTTCCTCACCATATCACGGCTTCTCTAAGCCCCCCCTCCCCTTTTCTCCAACCCCCACATCCCTTGATCCCAAAGGTCTGGTTTTGGGCCCCCTCCCCAATTTTTCAATCTCACATCCCTTCCAAAACTTTCTCCTTTCAACAACCTTTTTCACCTACTATCATTTTCCTTTGATTACAGTAGTGAAGCAGTTTTTGTAAGGAGTGTCGTCGACTGACTGTACTTTAAAAAAGACAAACATATTGTATTGGACATTATCAGTTACAAAAACATATACAATTTTTATGTGTTTAAACTATTTAGCAACTGCTAGTAAACACCGTTTCTTTAAGTAATCGAACTCCCATGTATAAAGTAGTATTTAGACGTTAACCATTAAGCGAGAAAAAGTTTACAAAAGGTTTGATATCATGTTTAAAATTATGAAACGCTGGCTGACTGTATTCTGGGTGATATGCGCTCCGTTTTAAGTAGAGGCTAGTTTTAACGCATCTTAATGTCTTTGACGTCATATCTCATGAACTACATGTCACACAATGATACAATTTTGCAGGTACATTCGTTGGTATATGCAAATATCGGCTGCAAAATGTGTTCCGCGTAGAGTTAGGTAGAGTTAGTAGCAAAGAAGTAATACATTAAAACATCTTGCCTGATGTATCAATTTTACTACATGAATAGCAAAAATTAATAAGCGATAAACTTTTTGCCCTCTGTCATTTTGTGGTGTCAGGGAGCAAAATTTTCGAAAAGGTTTGAAAATACATATATAATTTGTTTTGCGTCATTAAGTGCTGGGTGAGCATAGTCTAGGTATTTGTATGCAGTGTGTTATAGCATAACCTCAAGGTGTCTAACTGTAATATTTGTCTCACTTTGTTAAACCTTTAACATAATATTATACCCTCAATAAGTAGATTATGACAGCATTTTAAATTATTAATTCGGTCATTATATATATTAAATAATGAAATCTGATCTAATTTTTGTTGCTCCTGGAAGTTGTTAGATAGGCAACCTACAACTGGAACAGTGCTCCATGAACCATGAGCCGTGTTAGACGTTTACATAAATGTGTATTTGTATATTTTATTTACGCTCTCAAAAGCAGTCATGTAGCGCTCCCAGTCCAGGCAATGAAATAAGGATAAAGATAATCAAAAAAGTCGTATCCAAACACACTGAAACCCACAACACACAAACCAACATACACTAGCTTGTTCCGGAAATAGATTTAAATATCAATTCCTCGATTCCAGCCAAGGCTTTAAGAAGATTTCGCGTGCTTATCAAGCCAATACCGGAATTGTAAATCGCCTCCCAGGACATTCCCGTATTTAGATTCCCTCTGTCACACCCTCATTCTGAAAACGGTGAAAATTAAATGCGACTCTCTAATGAGCAGCTTGTCTTTGGAGTCGAGAAAAACCATCCGTGTTCGTCGGGTGACTATAGCGTTGATGGCATTGTGTAGATCTGATCGCCAAACTGCAGCCCGCGGGCCGCATGCGGTCCGAATCGACTGTTCGTGTGGCCCGCGGTTCTCGTAATATGCATGTAATAACAGCCGAATCCAATAACATCAACTGATGTTAAGATCTTTTAAGAGTGTAATTTTCCTGCACGGTAACAAACAAAAATTTCTTTTTACGGAGACAGTACTATCATAAGTTGTACTTAATTTTAATTGGCTTTGATGTATTCGGCCCTCAGCTAATCAACGTTAGCCGCCTACCTCAGAGGCAGAGAGGTAGGTAGCGAGGCCACTGCAAGGTTCGAGGATGTGAGAGGGGGGAATCTTTTATTGTTTGCCTTTAAGTGCCAACAACTCAGAGGCACGCGTCTTTTACGGACTATAAAACCCACTTTTTTCTTCGAGAAATTACCTCCGAAATTCAGGTGTGTCTCACACTCGAAATTAACATAAAAACGTCCAGTCTTAGAAATGACCATATATTCGATGCCTCAGAAAACCTATCTGTATCGGGAAATACTGGATTCAACTGGCAGCAGCAGTGCACCGATGCGACAAACATGAACTGCTGGAATTCACAAGCTTGCTAAAAGTATCTCCCTCCTGCTCCGCCATCACAAACCCAGAACACTCCAGCTTATGATGCATCATTGCAATCCACGGTGCCAGTGAATTTGAACTGCAAGCGATCTGTGTTGTCGATAGCAGTACAATGTTTCTGTTAGTAACCAGTTTCGTAATTGAAAAAAATTGAGGTATTCATTTGGCGAGGGCTATAAACTGAAAGTAATCGCATATGCAGAAGAAGATGGAAACGGAGCAGCTGAGATGCATTTCGGCCGTCCAAAGAAATAAGTAGGGCCCAACAGTGCTGACCGGGCAACGAGTCGTCCTCAGCTCATAGGCGTCACTGGATGCGGATATGGCGGGGCATACGGTCAGCACACCGCTCTCCCGGCCGTATGTCTGTCCGAGACCGGAGCCGCTACTTCTCAATCAAGTAGCTCCCAGTTTGTCTCTTTAGGGCTGAGAGCACCCCGCTTGTCAACAGCACTCGGCAGACCGGATGGTCACCCATCCAAGTGCTAGCCCAGCCCGACAGTTCTTAACTTCAGTGATCTGACGGGAACCGGTATTACCACTGCGGCAAGGCCGTTGGCTATTTCGGCCTTCCACCAAGAGAAAAAAAAAAAAAATTCGCGATTGGCAGCCTAGTAAAGAAGCACTGAAGAAATTGAGTAAGACTAAGTGCGCAAATACAGGACTTAATGCAAAATGGCCAAAACTGGAAGATGACGTATCGAAATGGATTTAAGGACACCGTCAAAATGGCACTTGAATACAAAATACAAAAATGATTCAAATATGCGCGCATAAGCTAGCACTACAGTGGTAACAGACTTTAAGAGTTGAGTTGGTTGGTGCTAAGATTTATGAAGCGGTATGATCTTAGCATGCGCACCAAAACCAAAATATCTCAGAAAATGCCACAGAGTATGGAGAGAAAATACTATCTTTCAATCGCTTCATTACTCAACATCGAAAGAAAACCGCTCTAGAACTAAGCCAAAAAGCGAACATGGACGAAACTCTTCTGACATTTGATGTGCCTAGTAACATAACTGTTCCCATGAAAGGTGCTAAAACTGTAACTATAAAAAGAAGTAAACCTGCAAAAATGCACTACACTGTTGTCCTTTTATGCTGTGCTGACTATTCTAAACTTATTCCAATGATCGTTTACAAGCGCAAAACAATGCCAAAACCTTCTGAATTACCGCCAGGTGTTGTTGTTCACGTACGTGACAAGGGTTGGATGCAAGAGGCTGGTATGAAATTATGGATTAACAGTGTGTGGGAGAGAAGGAAAGGTGCTTTATTGAAGAAGAGTTCTCTTCCTGTCCTAGATCAGTTTAGCAGTCATTTAACAAACTCTGTGAAAGAGAAACTGAGACAGGGATACAGAGCTTGCTGTTATTCCGGCAGGACTTACTTGATACCTCGAAAACAATCATTTAAAGTATATATGAAAGAGTACTGGAAGAAATGACTTATGGATAAAAAAAAACGAAATCACGCCGAAGGGGGCTTACAAACGACCTACAATCAAACTAGTGTGTCAGTGAATAAAATAGTCGTGGTCTAGAGTGAGAGAAGACATTATTGTTAAATCTCTCAGGAAGTAGGGCATAAGCAACGCTGTCGATGGCAGTGACGACCATCTTATTTATGAAGAGGACAACAGTGACAACGAAGAGGAAGAAGAGGAAAATTCTGATGACGATATTCAGGGATTTTAAATGTCAGTTCGGTTTTATAAACTATTTTTTTAATTAGGCTAAGTAATCTAATAATAAAAGTGATAAAAATGTATTTTTTTAAATTGCTTAAAAATTAAGTTGCGTCTTTTAGTTCGCAGCGTCTTACAGCCAGTAAAATATGGTCTCGTACAGATCAGCTGCTGTGGTACAAATTTCAAATGGAAGTACCATCGGTTTGTGAATGCACATTATGGGGAGGGCCATCTCAAATGCGGTTCATATTCATAGCAAGGAATATGAAATTACATTGAAGCTACTGTAATACAATGCAACGAGTAGAAGAAAAATGGCATTCAAAACATTTACAAAAATTTGTGATCGTGTTTCATATTGCATAATCCATTTAAATATAAGTACAACTGCTGTTAGATATCTATCCACCCATAGAGATAACACAACACTTAATTACAATGTCATTACTTTGAGATGGTTGGGATTGACAGTAATCTACATCTACACTCCGCAACCCACCTTGCGACGTGTGGCGTAGGATATTTTCTGTACCCGTATCATTTCTCTCCTTTCCTGTTCCAGTCGCGAATAATTCACGGGAAGAGCGACTTCTAATAAGCCTCCGTGTGGTCTCGAATGAATGTGATTTTACCTTCATGGTTTTCTCTGCTAGATCTGCTTGGGACGAAGCAACATGTTGGTTAACTCTTCTAGGGACGTACAGTCTCGAATCTCACAATGACTCTCTTGCAGCGTGTCCGCAGGTCGTGGTCGTGCGGTAGCGTTCTCGCTTCCCACTCCCGGGTTCCCGGGTTCGATTCCCGGCGGGGACAGGGATTTTCTCTGCCTTGTGATGACTGGGTGTTGTGTGCTGTCCTTAGGCTAGTTAGGTTTAAGTAGTTCTAAGTTCTAGGGGACTGATGACCATAGATGTTAAGTCCCATAGTGCTCAGAGCCATTTGAACCATTTTCTTGCAGCGTCTGCAGCTGGAACTGGCTGAGAACATCCGTGACGCTTTCGCGCTAACTAAATGAATCTGTGACGAAACGTGTTGCTCTTCTTTAGCTCTTTTTTATTTCCTTTCTCTGTCCTATCTGACGTAGACGAGCAATATTGAAGTACTGGTTGAATTAGACTTTTGTAAGCTACTTTGTTGACGGACTCCATTTACCGAGGATTCTTCCAATGAGTCTGTCTGGCATCTGCATTTATGCAGTTAGTTTTATGTGGTCGTTCCAGTTCCAATCGCTCCCTACTTATACTCGTAGATATTTTATGGAAGTGGCTGCTTCCAGTGATTGTTCTACCATAACGGGCCTATGCGCACGTAATCCGTTACATTTGTTTATGTTGAGGGTCAGTTGCCACTTCCTCACCAAGCGTCGATCCTCCTTAGGTCTTCCTGAAATTTGCTACAGTTTTCTAGCGTTGCGACTTCTTCACACACCGATCGGCCAGAAAATTTTGACCACCGAGCTACTATCTATATAAACCCGTCCAGGCGATAGCAGCGTTCAAAAATGTTCAAATGTGTGTGAAATCTTATGGGACTTAACTGCTAAGGTCATCTGTCCCTGAGCTTACCCACTACTTAACCTAAATTATCCTAAGGACAAACACACACACCCATGCACGAGAGAGGACTCGAACCTCCGCCGGGACCAGCCGCACTGTCTATGACTGCAGCGCCTAAGATCGCTCGGTTAATCGCGCGCGGCGATAGCAGCGTCACATAGCGAGAAATTACTGCTAGTCTGACACACGCACAGTGCATGCAGTACCAGTGAGCGTGCTGTCCGTGTGTAGGATGGGGAAGGCGGGCGATCTGTCTGACTGGTTGTAATGGTCCAGAGGTTGGGCACGAGCGTTTCGGAAACTGCGCGACTTTTCGGCTGTTCGAGAAGTGTCTTCAGCAGATGGCGAAATCAAAATGAAACCGCGTCTAGACGTCATGGAATCGGGCGGCTACCCCTCATTACAGATGTCGGACGTCGTAGGCTAGACGCACTGGTAAAACAGGACAGGCGGCGAATTATGGCGGAACTAAGATCAGACTTCAGTTCTGGGCAGAGTACGTATGTATCTGAACACACACACATTGCGCCAAACACTCCTAACGATGGGCCCCCGCAGCCGACGACCCACGCACGTGTCAGTGTTAACAGCGCTACGTCGACAACTACGACTGAAATGGGCTCGTGACCAACCACACTGGACGTTGGCGCAGTAACAGAGCGTTCTATGGCCTGATTTATCCCGATGCCTTCTTCATAATGCCGATGGAAGGGCGCGAGTCCGTCGTCTTCCAGGGGAACAGCTTCTTGACACCTATACCGCGGGACGGCGACAAGCTGACGGCGGCTCCATTATGCTCGGGGAAAACTAACTGGGACATCCATGGGTCCAGTGAAGCTCGTGCAAGGCATCATGACGTCCAAGGAGTATTGTATACTGTTTGCAGACCAAGTACACTCTTCATGACTATCATGTTAAACAACGGTAGTGGCATTTTTCAACATGGTAATGCGCCATGTCACAAGGCCAGAAGTGTGATGGAGTGGTTCGAGGAACACACTGGCTAGTTGCAATTAATGTGCTGATCCCTCAGCTTGCCAGATCTGAACACCACCGAACATATCCAGGATGTGATTGAACGTGGCATCCAAACTCATCGCCCCTTCCCGCGTATTTACGGGAATTAGGTGACCTGTGTGTACAGACATGGTGCCAACTACCTCCAGCGACATATTAAGGCCTCATTGCTTGTATATCACGTCGCTGTTATACGTGCCAAAGGTGGCAACCGGCTATTAAGTGGGTGGTCATAATGTTCTGGCTGATCAGTGAATAACAGCATCACCCATTATCCACGAAAGCCTCATGGAACTTCCGACGTTGTGTACTAGTTTTTATATATGTGAAAACTAATGGACTTATAACACTCCCTTAGGGGACGACTGAAGTCAATTTTGCGGTTGAAGATTTCTCTCCATTGAGATTGAGATGCTGCTCTGTTAGTTAGCAACTCTTCAGCCCAGTCGCACAAATGGTTTGACATTCCGTACGCCGCGCGGGATCAGCCGAGCGGTCTAAGGCGTTGCAGTCATGGACTGTGAGGCTGGTCCCGACGGAGGTTCGAGTCCTCCCTCGGGCATGGGTGTGTGTGTGTGTTTGTCCTTAGGATAATTTAGGTTAAGTAGTGTGTAAGCTTAGGGACTGTTGACCTTAGCAGTGAAATCCCATAAGATTTCACACACACCTGACATTCCGTACGCTCGTACTTTGTTTATTATGTGGCAGTGCGTAATTGTACAGAATGTCTTACGTAAGTCAGACCTGGATGCCAGTACCTACCGCCTTCTGGGCCTCGTGGACGAATGGAGAGAGCGTGGCTTAAAACGATCGTTGAGTTTGGAACCCTTGACGATTCCTACAGAGGAGATTTTCCATAACCAGAAATGTTCCAAAATACAGCAAATTGACGATGTCAGAGATATACGCCTACAGTTTGTGCTTCTCTTCGGTGACCCTTACTTTGATACCTGTCATTTCGTCTTTCGAACGACTATTTAAAGGAGGCACTACGGTGCAGTCTTCCTCTGTGAAACTGCTTTGGGAAAACACGTTAAGTATGTCATCCTCCGTTTAGTGTGTGGACAGGTCGCTTCCATCCGTTTACTGTTTTAACGTAAGATCAAAACTCCTTAAGATTTTTCTGTCAAGTCGGTAGACAGAATTTTACCTTTGCTTTTATTGAACACTTCAGACATGGCTCTCCTTACGCTAATTTTGGTTTCGTTTAGTTTTTGTTTGTGAGGCTTTGTCTACGTTTAAAATTCTAGCGAAGCTCTCTTTGCTTTCGTAGCAGCTTTCTAACATGGCTGTCTAACAATAGCGGGTCTTTTCCATCTGAAACAGAGAACAATCGATACGAAGTGTTCGCAGTGATTCGGATTTTTAACGATCGGATAAACGCTGAAGATTAGATGGGTAGATTGCGTAACTAATGATGAGGTACTGAATAGAATTTGTGGCATAACTTGACTAGAAGAAAGGATCGGTTTGTAGGAAACGTTATGAGGCGTCAAGGGATCACCAATTCAGTATTGGAGCGTAAAAATCGTCGAGTGAGACGAAGAGATGAATACACTAAGCAGATTCAGAAGGATGGAGGTTTCAGTAGTTATTCGGAGATGAAGAGGCTTGCCCAGGATAGGGTAACATGGAGAGCTGCATCATACCAGTCTCTGGACTGAAGACAACAGCAACAACAACAACATGGTACTTTATGTAGGTTACCAATTAGTAATATGATCAATACATAATTGTGCAACCAGAGGTGGCGCCCTACAATGTCAATATTGGCTCTTGAGTTTCACGATCACTGGTGTAGAGCATTAACAACCACTACATTACATAATTATATGTAATAATGTAGTACTTACATCTAGTATATTATAATAATACTAATTTTCTCAAACTGTGAACTACTTCAGACATCAGATTTAAAATTATACATCCAGTCATATTTCTTACATTAATTTTCATTCTACCAACCAACATTTTTTCTAGAATGCATTCCCTCTGTGGTTTCAATTAGCTATCTTCAAAAGCATGATGCTATGTCTTTTATGATACATCTTAGCAAATAAAATGGGGCCGCATACATCTTACCTGAGTAGCTAAGAGTAGCTTGTTTGACGTGTTAACGTCTAAATTCGAATTTGTATTTTCTATCTTTTATAGACGACGTGACTCTGGAAACGTAGGAAAGGCGTTAAATTAATATTTTAGTTTACTCTTCTCAATTAAGCCAAATGTAAAATTTGATAATAAAACAGGATATTTTGGTATTCTAATGTGCAATACACTGAACTACGGCATTAATATGCTTATAGTAAGAATAGTCAATAATAATCGGAGCTCAGGTTAAATCATTGTGTTACGGTTTTGTCGATGTCAGTTCATCCCTGCATACTTATAGAGAACGTATGAAATTGTGCGAAAAATAAGAAGTTGATAGATAAACAACCATTTTTTGAAAAAACGGCATTCTTTAGTTTTCAATACAAATCATAATACGGCTAATACGGCCTTTCATAATTGCACAAAAACGAACAAATGAATTTAGTAAATCTTCTGTCAATCAATTGGTATTAGTTTCTCTCTATTAAACATCCAAGAAAAACGCAGTCAATCCAATCACAGTAGCAAACGCTTCCAGCATATTGCTCGTTAAGTAATAAAGGACCAATTTTCTCTTTAATAATAAGAGAGCAGTGAGGGACCGGTTATCAGGTTCAGAACAGATCGAGAGAAGCATAACGACATTCGTATTTGCTACAACAGCTACAAACATAAGAAGTTTTTGTCCCGTTATTTCTACTTCGAACAAGCCCAAATTTGACTACTGTTGAAAGAAGCCGATGTTTAACGTCTATGCTTGGCTAGAAAACAACATCGATAGGTGCCAGTTTCGAATCCCGATAACGCAAAGAAATATTGCCGTCTCGTCATTTAAAGTTCCACGGCTTTATGTCACATCGTTTCAATGCTAATCACCCCCGCACTTTGTTACTTGTGAATGAAAACATGTTTAACATTATCCGTGGTTACTTAATAGGGACAGTACTTACTGGATAGGAGTCCCGGTCCAGAAAACAGGTTTCGTCATCTAACTTCAAGTTGAGGCTTTGAAAGGCATGAGTATGTATGTAAGGAAGTATTGATTATTCCTATAAGTACTGACAAATACGCTCAGATACTGTGAAGATATGCAGAATGTAAATCTGTAGTGCCCAAGAGAACAAACTTAGTAATGCAATCTGACTCGAAAGTAAGTAGACAAATACAGCACACACAGTACAACGAAAAGAAATGAGGGCCTACATATCTCATACGTGTAAGTAGTACATAAATGAATAGCAGAGTGAATGCAACAGATTGCTCGGAAAATGTGTTGTCTTTCTGCTTATAGCACCCAACTGTGCGATGGAGCTGTCTCCCCTCTTATATGCACATAAATTCTGAACGCGTAAAATAGTTACTTATCAGCAAGATCCGTTGCAACACTAATTTGCTTCGTACATGACATGTGTTAGATCAACGAGGCAACACAACTCGATGTCTCAGAACAGCAGCCAGTAGCCCAGCATACGATGACCTACCGTGAAATGAGGTGAAAAGAAACAGTTTCCAACTTTACAAGAAAAAAGTTGATAATTCCAAAAAGATATATCAAAATCAAAATTATATGGGATTATAGGTCGACTTACACATAGGTAAAACGTATTTAGAAAACATCATTCTTGTGAAACATAGCCAGCTCTTCACTCAAGTATTGAGTGCTACCGACAAAGGATTTCAAAGTGATTCCTTATTTCTAGATTCCCAGAAGACTTTTGACACGGTACCTCACAAGCGGCTTACAATCAAATAGCGTACTTATTGAATATCATCTCAGTTATGCGACTGGATTCGTGATTTCCTGTCAGAGAGTTCACAGTTGGTAGTAACTATCGGAAAGTCATCGAGTAATTCAGAAGTGATTTCTGGAGTCCAACAAGGCAATGTATAGCCCTCTGTTGTTCCTTATCTACATAAACGATTTAAAAAACAATCTGAGCAACCGTCTTGGGCTGGTTACAGATGAGGCTGTCGATTATCACCAAGTAAAGTCATCAGAAGATGAAAACCACTTGCAAAACGATTTAGATAAGAAATCTATACGGTGAAAAACAATGGCAATGTCCCTAAATAACGTAAAGTGTGAAGTCATCCACATGAGTACTAAAAGGAATCAGTTAAATTTCGATTACACAATAAATCATTCAAATCTAAAGTCTGTCAATTCAACTAAATTTCTAGGAATTGCTATTACGAACAACTTAAATTGGGAAGAACAGACGGAAAATGTTGTGGGGAAGGGGAAACAAAGACTGCATTTTATTGACAAAACATTTAGAATATGCAACAGATCTGCTAAAGAGACTGCCTCTACTGCGCTCGTCTGTCCTCTTTTGGAGTGCTGCTGCGCGGTGTGGGATCCTTACCAGGAAGGATTAACAGAGTACATCAAGAACGTTCGAAGAAGAACAGCACGTTTTATATTATCGACGAACAGGGAAGAGGGTGGGTGTCACGGACACGGTGCAGAATTTGAGGTGGCCATCATTAAAACAAATGCGTTTCTCGTTGCGGCGGGATCTTCTCACGAAGACGCCGACTTACATAGGGAGAAACGATCATCATGATACAATAAGGTAATAAAATAAGGGAAATCAGAGCTGGTAAGAAAAGTTATAGGTGTTCGTTCATTCAGCGCGCTGGTCAAGAGTGGAATAGCCGATAAGTATTGTGAAGGTGGTTCGATGAACCATCTGCCAGGCATTAAGTGTGACTGATGTAGATGTAGACGCCCACCATTAAGCTAACAATTAGATTCCGGATCCAGCTCATGTTTTTATGACAGCAATGTTAATGTAATTGTTTTTCTGTTCATTGGTCTTGTCAAAAGCTGTTCTGGATCTAGGAGAAACAAAACTTATTGTGGGGCGGCGGGTGGAATTTAATGTATATATTTATATATAATGTTTTGTGATGTAGAAACACTGCATTTCCCTGCCGTTTAACCATATGTGGGACGGCGGGTGGAATTATGTTGTTTAAAATGTTCCTATTATTTATGCTGCCTTTTGCCGTTCTCAACACTGGCTCTCTAACTACAATTTTGGCAACCAGAAAGTGATTAGCAAAACGTGAAGCCTGAAATTGGAATTCCTAGTGCCCACTTCATCTGAGAAATACACTTATAGCTACAGCTTATAGCTCTGAGGAATTAGGAGATTGTCTGGGATTCATAATCAAAAACGATTGTGAAAAAAAACGTTCTCTATATTCTGAAAGTCACAGATGAAAAAAAAAAAAGAATCCACACAATCTGACTAACAGAGCAGTTCAGAATCTAATGCGCTGATGCAATTATAACTGTCCAAATTAAATGTTTAAATGAATGCTCGCCATAATTTGATGATTAGGTTCATCAAACGCCACGCTAAATAATGCTAGAATGTCTGTCCCGTGGCGGCACGTGAAAATACGAGATACGCAAACTGAAGATAGATCATTAAAGTCATCCCAGAATTAACACTTCACTCGAAAATGATTTCATGGTTACGCGTATCCCGAGTAACTTAATACGGCCTCCGAGGCTGTTTATAGCAATTATACCGACGCGACGCGATTCCCGGCGCAGATGGTGTGCTATTCAGCGTCTGGAGAGAACTGGGGCCTTTTTTCCTCGCGCAGCGTTTTTATATATAAAGCCGCGGTGCGGACGGCTAAGGGAACGCCTGACCAAATCGGCTCTCCCAACTAGCCGCTGGGCTAGTAATGCACCACTTTAAGTTACCGAATAAATCATAGCTTCTTTTGCTGATGGCAATTGAAGCTCTCAATTTAAATGTGCTATCAGCACACAGGTAAGTAATCATAATAAAAGTTTGACGTGGCTAAGTCAAATATTTTGGGCGAGAGAATTAATTTAATTACACTACACGCAGTAGACGAGCTCTGAACCTGCCCTTTGGAGATACGCTATAGCTATAGTTTTACAGTCATTCAGTTGAAATTTCTCACACCTTTATGATTATAGCGAATCTCCCTTCTACTTAAATTTAAACATCCTAGCCTTATTTGTTTGCCTAGTTAATCTATCTTGCTTCCTTAATTCCTAAGACAAAAACCAGAAAATCATGAATTTCAACAAAATTTTTAATTTATGGGATCCAGAATACTGTTTTTATTAAATTATTATGAAAAAGGAAACTAAATATAAATTTTTAAGTCTCTAGCTCTTTTCTGTTGCGCCACTGATTTTTACAGAAAAACGTCCAAATTTCGAAAATGGTTAAAGCTATCGAACTGATATTCAACACATATTGATTTAGTATTACTCCTTACATGCTAGAACCGTTTCAGGTTATTTACTTGATTTTTAAAGTATTGCGCAACATTCATGACAGCGGACTAGGCTGGCACACAATGGAAAGATTGATGTGAATTTACTACGGCGTGAGTAGGCTGCTTCCCTACATTATGTGGTTTAAAATAACGTTTTATTCAATACACAAACTAAAACCATTACATGAATTGTGGTTTATCATTCTTTTTTTTAAAAAAAAGTTATATATCTCACTACTTTACTGTAACATTAAACTGACGAACTTAGTTTGTTAGTTAAAACATTTAGTCACTGACATCATTTTTAATAATGTCGGCTTTAAATCTACAGGTCGTACCCCCTGAAGTAAGGAAGTGCCTTCAAAAAGATCTACCTGTTTCAAAAATGATTTCTCATCTGTTAAAATAAAGGAGTTTAATTGGTCTTGTTTTTTAATAAAACTTCAAAATAGCCCTTCCCTTCTAAATCACTAATTTTACATGCAAACAATCAAAATACTGCTTACTTTTTTCACGTACATTAATCACAGCATAATCTCCTGGGTTGAGAACAATGCCAGGTTCTTCTTCATTTCCGGTCAAATTCTTGATCTTGTGCTGAAAAAATATTTACGATTTCTGGTTCTATCGAGCCCGTAAATTGCGAAAACACAACCTTACATTTTCACATAGCCGAAACACAAGTCAGATGAAAGCGTATTTTAAAACTGAACTTTTGGTTAATGAAACGCAACTGCAAATTTGCTTATCATGTGCTAAAATTAAAAAAAAAATACGCATTTGATTGGTACATACAGGTTAAGTTCGAATTAAGCAAATTCAGCGCCACATCCGATGTCTGTCAAAGAGTGAACCAGACATCAACTGACAGCGCCGCTCACCTCCAAATTTATAATACTCTGTTCGGTTGGTTCAAAACCAACCTAGACAAATACACTACTGGCCATTAAAATTGCTACACCAAGAAGAAATGCAGATGATAAACGGGTATTCATTGGACAAATATATTATACTACAACTGACATGTGATTACATTTTCCCGCAATTTGGGTGCATAGATCCTGAGAAATCAGTTCCCAGAACAACCACCTCTGGCCGTAATAACAGCCTTGATACGCCTGGGCATTGAGTCAAACAGAGCATGGATGGCGTGTACAGGTACAGCTGCCCATGCAGCTTCAACACGATACCACAGTTCATCAAGAGTAGTGACTGGCGTATTGTGACGAGCCAGTTGCTCGCCCACCATTAACCAGACGTTTTCTGTTGGTGAGAGATCTGGAGAATGTGCTGGCCAGGGCAGCAGTCGAACATTTTCTGTGTCCAGAAAGGCTCGTACAGGACCTGCAACATGCGGTCGTGCATTATCCTGCTGAAATGTAGGGTTTCGCTAGGATCGAATGAAGGGTAGAGCCACAGGTTGTTACACATCTGAAATGTGACGTCCACTGTTCAGAGTGCCGCCAATGCGAACAAGAGGTGACCGAAACGTGTAACCAATGGCACCCCATACCGTCACGCCGGGTGATACGCCAGTATGGCGATGACGAATACACGCTTCCAATATGCGTTCACCGCGATGTCGCCAAGCACTGATGCCACCATCATGATGCTGTAAACAGAACCTAGATTCATCCGAAAAAATGACGTTTTGCCATTCGTGCACCCAGGTTCGTCGTTGAGGACACCATCGCAGGCGCTCCTGCCTGTGATGCAGCGTCAAGGTTAACCGCAGCCATGATCTCCGAGCCGATAGTCCATGCTGCTGCAAACGACGTGGAAATGTTCGTGCAGATTGTTGTTGTCTTGCAAACGTCCCCATCTGTTGACTCAAGGATCGAGACGTGGCTGCACGATCCGTTACAGCCATGCGGATAAGATGCCTGTCATCTCGACTGCTAGTGATACGAGGCCGTTGGAATCCGGCACGGCGTTCCGTATTACCCTCCTGAACCCACCGATTCCATATTCTGCTAACAGTCATTGTATCTCGACCAACGCGAGCATCAATGTCGCGATACGATAAACCGCAATCGCGATAGGCTACAATCTGACCTTTGTCAAAGTCGGAAACGTGATGGTACGCATTTCCCGTCCTTACACGAGGCATCACAACAACTTTTCACCAGAGAACGCCCGTCAACTGGTGTTTGTGTAGGAGAAATCGGTTGGAAACTTTTCTCATGTCAGCACGTTGTAGGTGTCGCCACCGGCGCCAACCTTGTGTGAATGCTCTGAAAAGCTAATCATTTGCATATCACAGCATCTTCTTCCTGTTGGTTAAATTTCGCGTCTGTAGCACGTCAACTTCGTGGTTTAGCAATTTTAATGGCCAGTAGTGTAAATCCTTGAATGCCACACCAAGTTTTGTCTATCGACACGAAAGCGTAGAATTTTTAGCGTGAAGAGAGATTCTATCCATTATAGTTTATAATTCTCAGTTCCACTTCTGCATCTGAATGGCGACTCGTCAGAGGGACTGACTCTCGTAGTTAACTTTGGTAACACAATAAGATGGCAGTCTCGAGCGTGACACATTCGACTGGATCAAGTACAAACAAAAATGTAATTCCAGCAAATGAATTCATAAAACATGAGTGTAACAAGAAATAGATCGACTTTATAGGAAGCAGAAAACCTTAACAGCCCCGTAGGGGTATTGTGTGTGTATTGTGTATTAAACCGGGGACTTAGAAACGACGGGTAGATTTCGTCCCGCCGTAGCCCTCAGTAGTTCACAACCCCACAAACAGGCGACAGCAGTCCACCCACCCCACCGTCGCCTCACGCCGAACCCAAGGTTATTGTGCGATTCAGTCCCCAGTGGAACCCCCCCGAGAACATCTCATACCAAACGAGTGTAACCCAAACGTTTCCGTGGTAGACTAATTATGGTGTACGCGTACGTGGAAACGGTGTTTGCGCAGCAATCGCCGATATGGTGTAACACAGATAGAATAAGGGCAACCAGCCCGCATTCGTAGAAGCAGACGGAAAATCGCCTCAAAATCCATCCACAGGTTGGCCGGCACACTGGACCTCGACACTAAACCGCCGGGCGGATTCGTGCCGGGGACCGGCACACCTCGCTTGGGAAGCAGCGCGTTAGAGCGTGCGGCCATCCGGGCGGGCAGGGCTATTATAAAGTACATTTATCTTTACAATCCATAGCAACATCATCTGATACATGTAATACTGAGTCCGTGAAAAATTTATCTTGCACTTCGGGAAAAATTCAGTGAGGCAACAACCTTTGAGCGTCTATTGCACGCACTGAGCGAAAGCACGCAACTAGCTGCCCACACGCGAAGTAATACAAGCAAGCATTCCCAAACTAATCTCACCAAGTAAGACTAACCATCTCAGTGAATAAATTGAGTTAGTCTCATCTAATCGCTGTACATTGTATTGTCTGCTCGACAGCGTAGGCCTTGGTGACACAAAAGCAGCTTCCTTCTCATCATCAGATACACAGCACAAAACGCCTCTTCCACTCTGCCATAACAAGAGACGAGAAATTAGCAAGCGTAATGACGGACTACTTTCAAACAAGCAAGACTGCTAGTTCCACAACCGCGAAAGAGTACTGTTGATCGAGAGCAAATCGACTCGCCAAAGACAAGGTTGCCACAGTGACCAGGCAAAGAGGTTTCTTAACAGCCTCTACCGTTGTATCGAAACTGGTTTGAACAAGAGCATCGCGATGCACAAAAAGCAAAATATACATTAAGGAAATGATAGTGTCGAGTAATGGCTCTGAGCACTATGGGACTTAACTGCTGAGGTCATCAGTCCCCTCGAACTTAGAACTACTTAAACCTAACTAACCTAAGGACATCACACACATACATGCCCGAGGCAGGATTCGAACCTGCGACCGTAGCGGCAGCGCGGTTCCAGACTGTAGCGCCTAGAACCGCTCGGCGACTCCGGCCGGCCGCTGAGTACTAGGAACCTTTCACGCTTCTAACTGGTACTGGCCAAAAATTAGATATTTCGCGTCCCTTTAAACCTAGTCACCAATGACGATACCTGCTGCGTTCGCTTCTCAGACACGAAAGCTTTGCTTGGTTAGCATTTCTTGTAGGTGCTAGGTTTGAAACAATAGCCCAAACACAACAGTTCGGCATAACTTTTGAAGTTCAAACACGTACATAAGGAACTGCTCATGAATTGAATACCTTACATGTTTAATGTCATTTTGTGCTGGATAACAATGTCGATAGGTGACTTTAGAGCTGCGCACAGATCCATGTGTCATAACGAGTAACAGTGAAATTGCTTGTGACACTCTGGTGATGCTGAAGTTTCTGTAGGGTTCTTGGCGCTGGTAATCGCGGTTTTTTAAACTCAATTGTTCAGTAACCAGTTTATGCAAAACCACTCGTCAAGTGAACGACAGGCAATAGTTGAAGGAATACCTTTTGGAGAGCAAGAATACGTCAAATTTTCATAGAATTTCGAATGTTCAGACTTACTGGCAAAAGTCTCTAATTTAGTTTTGACTGACGATTACTGAATGATTTATGTGATACGATCACAGGGATCAGTTGTCTCAGATGCTAACGAGAGAGGAGTGACACTTTTGAAACGTCACTTATGTAACAAATTTGAGTTTACAACCACTAAGGACTGTATTATCTCTAATAACGCGTTTTAAATAACGCGGTATTAATTTACATCTTGATTGATCGCCGTACATAGCATTACTCTCTAGGAGTTACTTGTAGTAACCATTTTGTACAGTCAAACGATAGTACAGCCAAGAGATTAAAGGATCATCATCATCTCCTTCCAAGGACTAGATGCTGTAGTCATATTTTCCGGCCTCTGTCACCCGTCCAACATCTCTCACGAGGTCTACCTAGTTCACTCTTTCCAGTCGGCTAATAATTCATTATCTTTTTGGCAATCTATTTTCTATCATTCTATCATCACGATCCTTCCATTTAATTCTATTCTTTTTTATCTTGTCATTAACTGAAAAGATTTTTAAACCTGATCTTATCGCTTCATTTTTTATTTTATCCATTTTATTACAGCCCCTTACATATCGCATGAACTTCATTCAGTGCCTACATACGTAATTTTTCTTTTTTTGTTACTTTCCGTTTTTCGAAACCATATACAAGAGTAGGCACCGCCTCAACTTTATAGAATTTCTATTGTGTTTCCTTTCTTGCTTTTCTTCCCACAGTTTTCCCATTGACCCACAGATAGTTTGATATTTATTATACCTTCTTCTAAATGTCTTTATCGTAGTTAAAACTAATATCACATCTAGATATTTGAATTGGGATACTTGTTCTAAAATTTTCTCATTTATTATTATTTTCGTTCTGACTGGGTTCTTTCCTTTGAAAACCACTATCTTTGTCTTATTTTGCAGATATAGTTACGTTGTAATGAATCGCATTTTATCTCAATCTATATACCGCACTTTGTAAATTATCTTCTGTTTCCTGTATAATTATTTGGTCATCAGCTTATAACAGAGTATTCAATGGAATGCTAGATCTTATTTCAGTTCCTAACTGTCTTTCATCTTGCCGCTTCATATCTAGGTCGCCAATATATAAATTAAATGAAGTGGGTGACAGACATACATATAGTATCATTAGACGAACGTCCCTTTCTGAAGCTTGATGAAAGGGTCTGTTAGAAAGTTACGTTATGGGGCTGCGTGTAAATCAGGGTACTTTTGAGCATGATAGTGCCTGCACGTAACCAAAAATTTAACACCATTATTTTTCGCAATTATAACTAAAAGTTCGTAACTGTACCTCGTAATGAAGATTAGGCTTCATACAGAGGCATACAGATAATCTGTTTTCCCTCGCTCAACATGCGAAATGGAAAGGACAGAAACTCACTGACATTGTTGAAACGTGTGCTGTCCCACAGGCTGACAATAGATTGAGAGTCAATGCAGGGAGTTTCAAAGTCTTTGCGACAAACGTCTATGGTTGATAGATTACGTCACTGGAACAACTTTTATTACAGACAAAATAATAGCTGACGCTTTCCAGCAATGCTAGGGGGCCTTCACTATTCGCGGGCCGTGGGATGGCAAAATTTCACCGAACTTTCAGTGTCTTTTAATCAGGCGCACAGCGTACCACCCACCCCAGTAAACTGCTAGATTTTAATCAACAAAACCATAAAAGTGAACTGGTGATTCGAGGCATGCTACTTTGGGATGGTAGGTCCGCAGCTGTAAAGTATTGAGGAAATTTGATAATTATTTTTATTTTGTCCGTCTCAGTGCATGAATACATAATTTTTGCAGCAGTGGTTACTGGTTTCGGACTGACGCACCCATTCTCAAATCACACACCTTGTTATTAACCGTAACTAGTCATACAACATGCTGCCAAAAGACACGAGTAGTTTCTGCACAGAAAGTCCAACTGTGGGCAACAAGTCCTCTCATTGATAAGTTAGTCCGAGACACAAGGGGCTAACTTGTCAATGAGAGAGACTAACTTATCAATGAGAGCACTTGTTGCACACAGTTTGGCTTTCCGTATAGAAGCTAGTCATGCCATTTTGCACCACATTGTATGACTAGTTAAGGTCAATAACAAGGTGTGTGGTTTGAGAATGGGCGTGTCAGTTCAAAATCAATAACCACTGCAGCAAAAATTGTACATTCATGCAACTAAGAAGGACAAAATAAAAAATTATCAAATTTCTTCATAAGAATGAGGGTCTCTAAATCAAAGAAAGATACTTCATACGCGAATTAAGGACTTCAGCTTCTAACAAAAATTGTCGTCCATGAAATTATCTGTCAGCCCTAGACGTTTGATGTAAAGATTTTCACACACTCTATATGTTGATGTACACGCAGATTATTCTTCAAGTTCGGGAGATAGTGTAGTACACTGTCGGAAAAAAATCTCAACACTGAAAAATAATTAAGGTAGAGTGACGAAATTTCAGGAATACATTTGTTTAGGTAACATATTTAAGTAGTTAACGTTTTAAGTACACATGTTAATGCAAGCGCAAGGTAAGTCATTGCAAATGCGAAATGCTGGTAACTTAATAACCGGTATAACCACCAGAATGTTGAATGCGAACATGCCTACGTGCGTGCATTGTGTCGTACGGGTGCCGGATGTCATTTTGTGGGATGGACTTCCATGCCTGTTGCACACGGTCGGTCAGTACAGGGACACTTATTGCTGGTTGTGGATGACGCTGGAGTTGTCATCCGATCATGTCCCATGTGTTCTCGACTGGATACAGTAGTCCAAAGCAACATGTCGACACACTGTAGAGCATGTTGGGTTACAGCAGCGGTATGTGGGCTAGCATTATCCTGTTGGAAAACAGTCCTTGGAACTATTTTCTTGATTAGTACCACAACAGGTCGAATCAGCAGATTGGCGTATAAATTTGCAGTTAGAAAGCATGAGATGACCACGATAGTGCTCTTCCTGTCATACGAAATCACATCCCAGACCATAGCTCCAGGCGTAGGTCTAGTGTGTCTAGGCCGCAAACAGGCAACAGGCTGCAGGGGCTCACCTGGTCGCCTCCTAACCAACACTCGCATCGAGGCAGAAGCAGCTTTCATCAGAAAACCCAACAGATCTTAACCCTGCTCTCCAGTCACCTCTTTCTTGATACCATCGACGTCACAAATGGCGATGGTTTGGGGTCGGTGGAATGGGCGTTACAGGGCGCCTGGTTCGGAGCTGTCGTCGAAGTAACCGGTTTGTTACGGTTCGTTGTGTCACTGTGCTACCAACAGCTATGCGAATTGCAGCTTCAGGCGCAGTACGATGCGCCACAGCTGTATGCCGAACATAACGGTCTTCCCTCTCGGTAGTGTCACGTGGCCGTCCGGACCACGGTCTTCATGCCACCGTATCTTCCAGTGTACACCTCTGCCAGGAATCATGCTCAGTAAGCTACGTCTTAAAGGCATTCTTGACTAACCTCAACCCACTACGTCCAGTTTCAAAGCTGACTAACGATCACCACCGTTACAGCGCGTATTTGAAGCACACCTAATTTTCATCCTCACAGTGGCGCTACTAACGCCACCCTTACGCGAATGGTGCGAAATTTGAATTCGTCATCTTTCTGATGAAACACACGTGCCAACTTTTTTCAACTTTCGTTTATCTCGCACGTCTCCTTCTTGGTGTGGGGAGTTTTCATTCCGTCAGCGTAAACGACTCTCGTATTTTAGGAACAGAATGTCGGCCACTGAAACTGAGGGGTTGCTTCGTGTCATCCATGGCACTGGTTTCAGCTCTCCCCCTCTTAACACCATTCCTTGTCTCTGTTTGTTTATTTAGTTAAAACTGGTGGTCTTTCATCCCTTTTGGACAGCGTTGCTGCTGACGTCATTCGAATGCAAGTGTTGAGCCGAGAACATTTCGTCTGATAGTGGGCAGCATGCGGCGGTGTGGCACGTGTGGTTAAGCGGCGGAAAAGTATTAGCAGCGGTAAGCCGCCGGTGCGGTGCGTGACCAGAGGGCGGTCGGCCGCCAAACAGCGGGCACACCCCGCCTGCACCAGAACAGCCACCAGGCTGCAGCGCGACACGGCCGCAGCTTGCAGCGGTCCCCGTCTCTCACCACCGAGCTGCCGGCACGTCTTAGGAACTAAAGCAGTCGATTCAGAGAGGCATAAGTCTGTATGAAGTAATACAGGGCTGCTGCACTGAAGCGCCAAAGAAACTGGTGTAGACATGCGAATTCAATCCAGACATACGTAAATAGGCAGAGTACGGCGCTGCGGTCGGCAACGCCTATATAAGACAACAAGTGTCTGGCGCAGTTGTTAGATGGGCTACTGCTGCTACAACGGCAGGTTATCAAGATTTAAGTGAGTTTGAACGAGGTGTTATAGTCGGCGCACGAGCGATGGGACACAGCATTTCCGAGGTAGCGATGAAGTGCCCATTTTCCCGTACGACCATTTCACGAGTGTGAATATCAGAAATCCGATGAAACATCAGATCTCCGAGACGGCTGTGCACAAAAAAAATATCCTGCAAGAAAGGGATCAACGACGACTGAAGAGAATCGTTCCAAACGACAAAAGTCCAACCTTTCCGCAAATTGATGCAGATTTCAATGCTGGGCCATCAACAAGTGTCAGGTCCGCGGCTCGTGGTCTTGCGGTAGCGTTCTCGCTTCCTGTGTACGTGGTCTGGGGTTCGATTCCCGCCGGGGTCAGGGAGTTTCTCTGCCTCGAGATGACTGGGTGTTGTGTGTCTTTCATCATCATTTCATCCTCATTCACTTGCAAGTCGCCGTAGTGGCGTTAAAGAACTTGTGGATCTGCGGCCGAACCGCCCCCGAGGGGTCTCCCGGCCACCAATGCCATACGCTCATTAACAAGTGTCAGCATGGGAACCATTCAACGAAACATCATCGATATGGGCTTACGGAGTCGGAGGCCCACTCGTGTACCCTTGATGACTGCACAACACTACAACACAAAGCTTTACGCCTTGCCTGAGCCTGTCAACACCGATATTGGACTGTTGAAAGATATTGCCTGGTCGGACGAGTCTCGTTTCACATTGTATGGACCGGATGGACGTGTACAGTTATGGAGACAGCCTCATTAATCCGTGGACCCTGCACGTAAGTAGGGGACTATTCAAGCTGGTGGAGGCTCTGTAATGGTGTGGAGCGTGTGCAGTTGGAGTGATATGGCACCCCTGACACGTCTAGTTACGACTCTGACTGGTGACGCGTACGTAAGCATCCTGTCTGATCACCTACATCCATTCGTGTCCATTGTGCATTCCGACGGACTTGGGAAATTCCAGCAGGACAATGCGACACCCCACACGTCCACAATTGCTACGCAGTGGCTCCAGGAACACTCTTTTGAGTTTAAACACTTCCGCTGGCCACCAAACTCCCCAGACATGAACTTTATTGAGCATATCTGGGATGACATGCAACGTGTTGTTCAGAAGAGATCTCCACCCTCTCTCATTCTTATGGACTTATGGACAGTCCTGCAGGATTCATAGTGTCAATTCCCTCCAGCACTACTTCAGACATTAGTCGAGTCCATGGCACGTCATGTTGCGTCACTTCTGCGTCCTCGCGGAGGCCCTACACGATAATAGACAGGTGTACCAGTTTCTTTGGCTCTTCAGTGTATAAATGATTCGTTCGTTCTCAAAGCTCTACATTTACCAAAGTACATGGTGACCATAAATCATGTTCACAGCTTAAGACTGTAATAACTTTAGAACTATATTGGATACTAACAAGCGTTTTTCATCATGTGATAAGATAACTCATCCAGGTCACGCAATTTTGACACAAAGTTGAATCTGAAAACCTGATAAAAAGTAGACGCCACAGGAGAAAGTGTGTGGACTGGTTCATAAAGACGACCTCCGATACCCAAGTGCAACCCAACTTCGTACACAGTACGGAAGGCAACGAACGTCCCGATCAACTATTTGGACTTGGCATGCATCATTTATGAAAACAGGTAGTGTTCTCCACAAAAAGAGGACGGGTCGCTAGTCTGTTTCAGACGCCAACGTGGACAAGGAACTGCACACAATTACAAGGAGTCCGACAAAATCGGTGCGTATGGCGACCAGGGAGTTGGAAATGAGACAGTCAGTAGTGCACATCCCTACAAGGTTCAGCTGCCTCAGGCATTAAAGCCTACTAACAAATCTCAGTGCGAACAGTTCGCAGTGAATAGGCCAGGCAACACTGACGCAAACAACGACATTTTGGAAAAGAGGCAACGTTTCATGTATTCGGCAAACAAAATCGTCATAACGTTCATATGTGGGGTTCACAGCATCCCTATGTTACAAGTGAAATGGACAGCCCAAGGTCATTGTTTGATGAGGACTGATGTACAGTTGCATCTTTGGACCATTCTTTTTCATCGAGTCTGCTGTCAAGGGTGGTGTTGACCTGGATATCTCACGCGTGTCTGCAGTGCCACAATTAGAACACCTTCATCCTGATGTCATATTCCAACAGGCACTAGCCCACTGGTCCCTAAATGTCCGTCAGTTTCCAGGTGAAAAGTTCTTGGCTAGGTGGATTGGACGAGATGGTCCAGTTCGATGGTCACTCCGATCCTCTGACGTCACACAACTAGACTTCTTCCTGTGGGGTTTTGTAAACGGTTTGGTGTACCGAAGAAAGTTTACAGACCTACAGGATTTGTAGGCATGCATTCGCAATGCATTTGAACATGTCACCTTGAAGATCTTGAATGTTACGTGAGAGAAATGGACTTCCGATCAGACATTATCCGTGCCACTAAGGGTGCTCACATATATGTGCATAAACGGGGAAAAGCCAGCCGCGGTGGCCGTGCGGTTCTAGGCGCTGCAGTCCGGAACCGCGGGACTGCTACGATCGCAGGTTCGAATCCTGCCTCGGGCATGGATGTGTGTGATGTCCTTAGGTTCGTTAGGTTTAAGCAGTTCTAAGTTCTAGGGGACTGATGACCAAAGATGTTAAGTCCCATAGTGCTCAGAGCCATTTGAACCATTTGAACCATGAACGGGGAAACAAAACTTCATGAGTTATCTCGTCAGATGTTGGGAGCCATCTGTTAATATTAAGTATAGTTTTAAAGGTACTAACTTACAAAAATAATTTATGCACATCCTGAATTACATGTATAAATATCACATGAACAGAAACTCAACAAGATTACAATTTGCACTCTACAAATGTTCTATGAACGCCCCTCTGGTCACACGGCACACGGCCAAGGGTTGTGAAGTTCTAGAAACAGCCTGTCAATGGCCATCGTAGCAGCATTCTACATCTACGTAATTACTCTGCAGTTTGTAATTAAGTATCTGGCAGACGGTTCATCGAACCACCTTCAAGTTCGAAGGCGAGAGGGAAAAAAGAGCGCGTAAATCTTTCTGAACGAGTTCTGATTTGTCTTATTTTATCGTGACGATCATTTCTCTTTGTGTAGGTGGGCGTCAACGGAATGTTTCCTCAGAGGAGAAACTAGGTGATCGAAATTTCATGAGAAGATCCGACCTCAACGAAGAACACCTTTGTTTTAATTATTGTCACCCAAATTCAAGTCCCGGCGGGGTCAGGGATTTTCTCTGCCTCGTGATGGCTGGGTGTTGTGTGCTGTCCTTAGGTTAGTTAGGTTTAAGTAGTTCTAAGTTCTAGGGGACTGATGACCATAGATGTTAAGTCCCATAGTGCTCAGAGCCAGAGCCAAATTCAAGTATTATTTCCGTAACACTCTCTCTCCTATTTCGTGATAATACAAAACGAGCTGCCCTTCTCTGAATTCTTTCCATGTTGTGATCGCATTTGATGCGGATCCCACATCGCACCGTAGTGCCCCAGGAAAGAGCACACAACCGTGCTATAAGCAAACTCCTAGTAGACCTGTTGTACTTTCTAAGGGTTCTGCCAGTAAATCATAGTCTTTGATTTGGTTTGCCCCCAACATTATCTGGGTGATAGTTCCGACTAAAGTTCTTCGTAGCTCATATCCCCAGATAGAACTGACAGCATTTATATTTGCTTGATTTATCGCATAACTGAAATGTAGCGGAATTCTTTTAGTACTCATGTTGATGACGTCACACTTTTCAGTATTTGGAGTCAGCTGCCACGTTTCACACCACACAGATACCCAGTCTAAATCGTTTTGCACTTGGTTTTAATCATCTGATGATATTGCAAGACGCTAAATGACAGCAGCTTCTGCAAATAATCTAAGATGGCTGCTCAGATTGTCTCCTACGTCGTTTATGTAGATCAGGAACAGCAGAGGGTCTATGACACTTCTTGGGGGACAGCAGATATTACTTCTGTTTTACTCGATGACGTTCCGTCCATTACTATGAACTGTGACCTTTCTGACATGAAATCATGAATCCGGTCGCACAACTGAGACGATACTCCATAGGCATGATTAGAAGACGCTTGTGAGAAACGGTGTAGAAAGCACTACGGCAATCTAAAAATATGGAATCAATTTGACTTTCCCTATCGATAGCACTCATTACTTAGTGAGAATAAAGAGAATGTTTCATAAGAACGATACTTTCTGAATCCATGGAGGAACAAGATATCAGAACAATATCACTTTCACCACTTCGCCCAATCCAGCGGTAGGGAAATACCTCCTTTAGGTAGCGACAAACATCGATGCTCCAATGAAGGGATGCCCCGTCTTATTTGGAATCAGCACTGTGTTATGGAAACATTGCCAGCTGCAACATATCAGAGTAAAAGATATCCTTCAAGGGCTTCTCACAGAAAAAATGACCTTTATAGCTTCGTCTGTGACATTTCACAAAAAACATTAACTTTCGGGAAATCTCGTTTATATGCCACAATTTCGTGAAGATGTTCGATGCCCCAAACACTCGTACGGTGGCGATTAA